>NC_091197.1:1438881-1576825 GCF_040958095.1 Procambarus clarkii | reverse complement strand
CTTTTAGTACTTGGCATATGTTGGGTATAAAAAGTCGTAATTTCAAACTGCGAATACGTGCAGAGAGCCAGACGTTGGCTCCAAAATATGACTCAGGCCTCGATATTGGGATGTTTGGGATATTTAGAAAATTGCAGGGAGGTTTGGGACAAATGTGACCAAACGCCGCTTTCAGTACTTGGCATATGTTGGGTATATAAAGCCATAATTTCAAACTGCGAATACGTGCAGAGAGCCAGAATTTGGCTCCAAAATATGGCTCAGGCCTCGAAATTGGGATGTTTGGGATATTTTGAAAACTGCAGGGGGGATTGAGACAAATGTGACCAAACGCATTGGCATATGTTGGGTATAAAAAAGTCCTAATTTCAAAATGCGAATACGTGCAGAGAGCCAGAATTTGGCTCCAAAATATGGCTCAGGCCTCGAAATTGGGATGTTTGGGATATTTTGAAAACTGCAGGGGAGTTTGTTCGAAATGTGACTCACTGCCGCTTTCAGGACTCGGCATATGTTGGGTATAAAATGTCGTAATTTCAAACCGCGAATACGTGCATAGAGCCAGAATTTGGCTCCAAAATATTGCTGAGGCCTCGAAATTGGGATGTTTGGGATATTTTGAAAACTGCAGGGGAGTTTGTTCGAAATGTGACTCACTGCCGCTTTCAGGACTCGGCATATGTTGGGTATAAAAAGTCATAAATTCAATCTGCGAATACGTGCAGAGAGCCAGCATTTTGCTCCAAAATATGGCTCAGGCCTTGAAATTGAGATGTTTGGCATATTTTGAAAACTGCAGGGGGGATTGGGACAGATGTGACCAAACGCCGCTTTTAGTACTTGGCATATGTTGGGCATAAACAAGTCGCAATTTCAAACTGTGAATACGTGCAGAGAGCCAGCATTTTGCTCCAAAACATGGCTAAGGCCTCGAAATTGGGATATTTGGGATATTTTGAA
Source organism: Procambarus clarkii (assembly GCF_040958095.1). Classification (NCBI taxonomy): domain Eukaryota; kingdom Metazoa; phylum Arthropoda; class Malacostraca; order Decapoda; family Cambaridae; genus Procambarus; species Procambarus clarkii. Next base: position 1,575,865 of record NC_091197.1, on the reverse strand, counting down.
AACTGCAGGGGAGTTTGTGCAAAATGTGACTCACTGCTGCTTTCAGTACTTGGCATATGTTGGGTATAAAAATTCGTAATTTCAAACTGCGAATACGTGCAGAGAGCCAGAATTAGGCTCCAAAATATGGCTCAGGCCTCGAAATTGGGATATTTGGGATATTTCGAAAACTGCAGGGGAGTTTGTGCAAAATGTGACTCTCTGCCGCTTTCAGGACTTGGCATATGTTGGGTATAAAAAGTCGTAATTTCAATCTTCGAATTCGTGCATAGAGCCAGAATTTGGCTCCAAAATTCTGGCTCAGGCCTCGAAATTGGGATGTTTGTATTATTTTGAAAACTGCAGGGAGGTTTCGGACAAATGTGACCAAACGCCGCTTTCAGTACTTGGCATATGTTGGGTATATAAAGTCGTAATTTCAAGCTGCGAATACGTGCAGAGAGCCAGAATTTTGCTCCAAACTATGGGTCAGGCCTCGAAATTAGCATGTTTAGGATATTTTGAAAGTTGCAGGGAGGTTTGGGACAAATGTGTCCAAACACCGCTTTCAGTACTTGGCATTTGTTGGGTATAAAAAGTCATAATTTCAAACTGCGAATACGTGCTGAGAGCCAGAATTTGGCTCCAAAATATGGCTCAGGGCTCGAAATTGAGATGTTTAGGATATTTTGAAAAATGCAGGGGAGTTTAGCAAAATGTGGGTCACTGCCACTTTCAGTACTTGGCATATGTTGGGTATAAAAAAGTCGTAATTTCAAACTGCGAGTACGTACAGAAAGCCAGAATTTGGCTCCAAAATATGGCTCGGGCCTCGAAATTGGGATATTTGGGATATTTTGAAAACTGCAGGGGGGTTTGGGACAAATATGACCAAACGCTGCTTTCAGAACTTGGCATAAGTTGGGTATAAAAAGTCGTAATTTCAAACTGCGAATACGTGCAGAGAGCCAGAATTTGGCTACAAAATATGGCTCAGGCCTCGAAATCTGGATGTTTGGGATATTTTGAAAACTGCAGGGGAGTTTGTGCAAAATGTGACTAACTTCCACTTTCAGTACTTGGCATATGTTGGGTATGAAAATCGTAATTTCAAACCGCGAACACGTGCAGAGAGCCAGAATTTTGCTCCAAAATATGGCTCAGGCCTCGAAATTGGGATATTTGGGATATTTTGAAAACTGCAGGGGGGTTTGTGCAAAATGTGACTCACTACCGCTTTCATTACTTGGCATATATTGGGTATAAAAAATCGTAATTCCAAACTGCGAATACGTGCAGAGAGCCAGAATTTGGCTCCAAAATGTGAATCAGGCCTTAAAATTGGGATGTTTGGGATATTTTGAAAACTGCAGGGGGGATTGCTCCAAATGTTACCAAATGCCGCTTTCAGTACTTGCCATATGTTGGGTATAAAAAAGTCGCAATTTCAAACTGCGAATACGTGCAGAAAGCCAGAATTTGGCTCCAAAATATGGCTCAGGCCTCGAAATTGGGATAATTGGGATATTTCGAAAACAGCAGGGAAGTTTGTGCAAAATGTGACTCACTGCCACTCTCAGGACTTGGTATATGTTGGGTATAAAAAGTCTTAATTTCAAACTGCGAATACGTGCATAGAGCCAGAATTTGGCTCCAAAATATGGCTCAGTCCTTGATATTGGGATTTTTGGGATATTTTGAAAACTGCAGGGGGGATTGGGACAAATGTGACCAAACGCATTGGCATATGTTGGGTATAAAAAAGTCGTAATTTCAAACTGCGAATACGTGCAGAGAGCTTGAATTTGGCTCCAAAGAATGGCTCAGGCCTCGAAATTGGGATGTTTGGGATATTTTGAAAACTGTAGGGGGGATTGAGACAAATGTGACCAAACGCATTGGCATATGTTGGGTATAAAAAAGTCGTAATTTCAAAATGCGAATACGTGCAGAGAGCCAGCATTTGGCTCCAAAATATGGCTCAGGCCTCAAAATTAGCATGTTTGGGATATTTTGAAAACTGCAGGGAGCTTTGGGACAAATGTGACCAAACGCCGCTTTCAGTACTTGGCATAAGTTGGGTATAAAAAGTCGTAATTTCAAACTGCGAATACGTGCAGAGAGCCAGAATTTGGCTCCAAAATATGGCTCAGGCCTTGAAATTGAGATGTTTGGGATATTTTGAAATCTGCAGGGGGGATTGGGACAGATGTGACCAAACGCCGCTTTTAGTACTTGGCATATGTTGGGTATAAAAAGTCGTAATTGCAAACTGCGAATACGTGCAGAGAGCCAGAATTTGGCTACAAAATATGGCTCAGGCCTCGAAATTGGGATGTTTGGGATATTTTGACAACTGCAGGGGAGTTTGCGCAAAATGTGACTCACTGCCACTTTTAGTACTTGGCATATGTTGGGTATAAAAAGTCGTAATATCAAAATATGAATACGTGCAGAGAGCCAGACGTTGGCTCCAAAATATGACTCAGGCCTCGATATTGGGATGTTTGGGATATTTAGAAAACTGCAGGGAGGTTTGGGACAAATGTGACCAAACGCCGCTTACAGTACTTGGCATATGTTGGGCATAAAAAAGTAGCAATTTCAAACTGCGAATACGTGCAGAGAGCCAGAATTTGGCTCCAAAATATGGCTCAAGCCTCGAAATTGGAATATTTGGGATATTTTAAAAACTGCAGGGGAGTTTGTGCAAAATGTGACTCACTGCTGCTTTCAGTACTTGGCATATGTTGGGTATAAAAAGTCGTAATTTCAAACTGCGAATACGTGCAGAGAGCCAGAATTTGGCTCCAAAATATGGCTCAGGCCTCGAAATTGAGATGTTTGGGATATTTTGAAAACTGCAGGGGGGATTGGGACAGATGTGACCAAACGCCGCTTTTAGTACTTGGCATATGTTGGGTATAAAAAGTCGTAATTTCAAACTGCGAATACGTGCAGAGAGCCAGACGTTGGCTCCAAAATATGACTCAGGCCTCGATATTGGGATGTTTGGGATATTTAGAAAACTGCAGGGAGGTTTGGGACAAATGTGACCAAACGCCGCTTGCAGTACTTGGCATATGTTGGGTATATAAAGCCATAATTTCAAACTGCGAATACGTGCAGAGAGCCAGAATTTGGCTCCAAAATATGGCTCAGGCCTCGAAATTGGGATGTTTGGGATATTTTGAAAACTGCAGGGGGGATTGAGACAAATGTGACCAAACGCATTGGCATATGTTGGGTTTAAAAAAGTCCTAATTTCAAAATGCGATTACGTGCAGAGAGCCAGAATTTGGCTCCAAAATATGGCTCAGGCCTCGAAATTGGGATGTTTGGGATATTTTGAAAACTGCTCGGGGGGTTTGGGACAAATGTGACCAAACGCCGCTTTCAGTACTTGGCATATGTAAAGTATAAAAAAGTCGTAATTTCAAACTGCGAATACGTGCAGAGAGCCAGAATTTGGCTCCAAAATATGGCTCAGGCCTCGAAATTGGGATGTTTGGGATATTTTGAAAATTGCAGGGGGGATTGAGACAAATGTGACCAAACGCATTGGCATATGTTGGGTATAAAAAGTCGTAATTTTAAACTGCGAGTATGTCCAGAGAGCCAGAATTTGGCTCCAAAATATGGCTCAGGCCTCGAAATTGGGATACTTAGGATATTTCGAAAACTGCAGGGGAGTTTGTTCGAAATGTGACTCACTGCCGCTTTCAGGACTCGGCATATGTTGGGTATAAAATGTCGTAATTTCAAACCGCGAATACGTGCATAGAGCCAGAATTTGGCTCCAAAATATGGCTCAGGGCTCGAAATTGAGATGTTTAGGATATTTTGAAAAATGCAGGGGAGTTTAGCAAAATGTGAGTCACTGCCACTTTCAGTACTTGGCATATGTTGGGTATAAAAAAGTCGTAATTTCAAACTGCGAGTACGTGCAGAAAGCCAGAATTTGGCTCGAAAATATGGCTCAGGCCTCGAAATTGGGATATTTGGGATATTTTGAAAACTGCAGGGGGGTTTGGGACAAATATGACCAAACGCTGCTTTCAGAACTTGGCATAAGTTGGGTATAAAAAGTCGTAATTTCAAACTGCGAATACGTGCAGAGAGCCAGAATTTGGCTACAAAATATGGCTCAGGCCTCGAAATTTGGATGTTTGGGATATTTTGAAAACTGCAGGGGAGTTTGTGCAAAATGTGACTAACTTCCACTTTCAGTACTTGGCATATGTTGGGTATGAAAATCGTAATTTCAAAACGCGAACACGTGCAGAGAGCCAGAATTTTGCTCCAAAATATGGCTCAGGCCTCGAAATTGGGATATTTGGGATATTTTGAAAACTGCAGGGGGGGTTTGTGCAAAATGTGACTAACTGCCACTTACATTACTTGGCATATATTGGGTATAAAAAATCGTAATTTCAAACTGCGAATACGTGCAGAGAGCCAGAATTTTGCTCCAAAATGTGAATCAGGCCTTAAAATTGGGATGTTTGGGATATTTTGAAAACTGCAGGGGGGGTTTGTGCAAAATGTGACTAACTGCCACTTACATTACTTAGCATATGTTGGGTATAAAAATCGTAATATCAAACTGCGAATACGTGCATAGAGCCAGAATTTGGCTCCAAAATATGGCTCATGCCTCGAAATTGGGATGTTTGGGATATTTTGAAAACTGCAGGGAGGTTTGGGACAAATGTGACCAAACGCCACTTTCAGTACTTGGCATATGTTGGGTATAAAAAGTCGTAATTTCAAACTGTGTATACGTGCAGAGAACCAGAATTTGGCTCCAAAATATGGCTCAGGCCTCAAAATAGGGATATTTAGTATATTTCGAAAAATGCAGTAGAGTTTGTGCGAAATGTGACTCACTGCCGCTTTCAGGGCTTGGCATATGTTGGGTATAAAATATCGTAATTTCAAACCTCGAATACGTGCATAGAGCCAGAATTTGGCTCCAAAATATGGCTCAGGCCTCGAAATTGGGATGTTTGGGATATTTCGGAAACTGCTGGGGAGTTTGCGAATACGTGCAGAGAGCCAGAATTTGGCTCCAAAATTTGGCTCAGGCCTCGAAATAGGGATGTTTGGGATATTTTGAAAACCACAGGGGGGGGGGGCGTTTGGGACAAATGTGACCAAACGCCACTTTCAGTACTTGGCATATGTTGGGCATAAAAAAGTCGTAATTTCAAACAGCGAATACGTGCAGAGAGCCAGCATTTGGCTCCAAAATATGGCTCAGTCCTCGAAATTGGGATATTTGGGATATTTCGAAAACTGCAGGGGAGTTTGTGCGAAATGTGACTCACTGCCGCTTTCAAGACTTGGCATATGTTGGGTATAAAATGTCGTAATTTCAAACCGCGAATACGTGCATAGAGCCAGAATTTGGCTCCAAAATATGGCTCAGGCCTCGAAATTGGGATGTTTGGGATATTTTGAATCTGCAATGGGGTTTGGGACAAATGTTACCAAACGCCGCTTTCAGTACTTGGCATATATTGGGTATAAAAAATTCGTAATTTCAAACTGCGAATACGTGCAGAGAGCCAGAGTTTGGCCCAAAATATGGCTCAGGTCTCGAAATTGGGATATTTGGGATATTTTGAAAACTGCAGGGAGGTTTGGGACAAATTTGACCAAAAGCCGCTTTCAGAACTTTGCATATGTTGGATATAAAAAGTCCTAATTTCAAACTGCGAATACGTGCAGAGTGCTTGAATTTGGTTCCAAAATATGGCTCAGGCCTCGAAAGTGGGATGTTTTGAATACTTTAAAAACTGCAGGGGAGTTTGTGCAAAATGTGACTCACTGCTGCTTTCTGTACTTGGCATATGTTGGGTATAAAAAGTCGTAATTTCAAACAGCGAATACGTGCAGAGAGCCAGAATTTGGCTCCAAAATATGGCTCAGGTGTCGAAATTGAGATATTTGGGATATTTCGAAAACTGCAAGGGAGTTTGTGCAAAATGTGACTCACTGCCGCTTTCAGGACTTGGCATATGTTTGAATAAATAGTCGTAATTTCAAACTGCGAATACGTGCAGAGAGCCAGAATTTGGCTCCAAAATATGGCTCAGGCGTCGAAATTGGGATGTTTGAGATATTTTGAAAACTGCAGTGAGGTTTGGGACAAATATGACCAAACGTCGCTTACAGTACTTGGCATATGTTGGGTATATAAAGTCGTAATTTCAATCTGCGAATACGTGCAAAGAGCCAGAATTTGGCTCCCAAATATTGCTCAGGCCTCGAAATTGGGATATTTGGGATATTTTGAAAACTGCAGTGCAGTTTGTGTGAAATGTGACTCACTGCCGCTTTCAGGACTTGGCATATGTTGGGCATAAAATGTCGTAATTTCAAACCGCGAATACATGCATAGAGCCAGAATTTGGCTCCAAAATATGGCTCAGGCCTCGAAATTGGGATGTTTGGGATATTTTGAAACTGCAGGGAGGTTTGGGACAAATGTAACCAAACGCCACTTTCAGTACTTGGCATATGTTGGGTATATAAAGTCGTAATTTCAAACTGCGAATACGTGCAGAGAGCCAGAATTTTGCTCCAAAATATGGATCAGGCCTCAAAATTGGGATATTTGGGGTATTTCGAAAACTGCAGGGGAGTTTGTGTGAAATGTGACTCACTGCCGCTTTCAGGGCTTGGCATATGTTATGTATAAAATATCGTAATTTCAAACCGCGAATACGTGCATAGAGCCAGAATTTGGCTCCATAATATTGCTCAGGCCTCGAAATTGGGATGTTTGGGATATTTTGAAAACTGCAGGGGGGGGGGGGGGGGTTTGGGACAAATGTGACCAAACACCGCTTTCAGTACGTGGCATATGTTGGGCATAAAAAAGTCGTAATTTCAAACTGCGAATACGTGGAGAGAGCCAGAGTTTGGCTCCAAAATATGGCTCAGGCCTCGAAATTGGGAAGTTTGTGATATTTTGAAAACTGCAGGGGGGGTTTGGGACAAATGTTACCAAACGCCGCTTTCAGTACTTGGCATATATTGGGTATAAAAAATTCGTAATTTCAAACTGCGAATACGTGGAGAGAGCCAGAGTTTGGCTCCAAAATAAAGCTCAGGCCTCGAAATTGGGATGTTTGGGATATTTCGAAAACTACAGGGGAGTTTGTGCAAAATGTGACTCTCTGCCGCTTTCAGTACTTGGCATATGTTGGGTATAAAATCGTAATATTAAACTGCGAATACTTGGAGAGAGCCAGAATTTGGCTCCATAATATGGCTCAGGCCTCGATATTGGGATATTTGGGATATTTCGAAAACTGCAGGGGAGTTTGTACAAAATTTGACTCACTGCCGCTTTCAGGACTTGGCATATGTTGGGTATAAAAAGTCGTAATTTCAAACTGCGAATACGTGCATAGAGCCAGAATTTGGCTGAAAAATATTGCTCTGTCCTCGAAATTGGGATGTTTGGGATATTTTGAAAACTGCAGGGGGGTTTGGGACCAAAGAGACGAAACGCCGCTTTCAGAACTTGGCATATGTTGCGTATAAAAAGTTGTAATTTCAAACTGCGAATACGTGCAGAGAGCTTGAATTTGGCTCCAAAATATGGCTCAGGCCTCGAAAGTGGGATGTTTGGGATATTTTGAAAACTGCAGGGGAGTTTGTGTAAAATGTGACTCACTGCTGCTTTCAGTACTTGGCATATGTTGGGTATAAAAAGTCGTAATTTCAAACTGCGAATACGTGCAGAGAGCCAGAATTTGGCTCGAAAATATTGCTCAGGCCTCGAAATTGGGATATTTGGGATATTTCGAAAACTGGAAGGAAGTTTGTTCAAAATGTGACTTACTGCCGCTTTCACGAATTGGCATATGTTGGGTATAAAAAGTCGTAATTTCAATCTGCGAATACGTGCATAGAGCCAGAATTTGGCTCCAAAATATGGCTCAGGCCTCGAAATTTGGATATTTGGGATATTTCGAAAACTGCAGGGGAGTTTGTGCGAAATGTGACTCACTGCCGGTTTCAGGACTTGGCATATGTTGGGTATAAAATATCGTAATTTCAAGCCTCGAATACGTGCATAGAGCCAGAATTTGGCTCCAAAATATGGCTCAGGCCTCGAAATTTGGATATTTGGGATATTTCGAAAACTGCAGGGGAGTTTGTGCGAAATGTGACTCACTGCCGGTTTCAGGACTTGGCATATGTTGGGTATAAAATATCGTAATTTCAAGCCTCGAATACGTGCATAGAGCCAGAATTTGGTTCCAAAATATGGCTCAGGCCTTGAAAGTGGGATGTTTGGGATATTTTGAAAACTGCAGGGGAGTTTGAGCAAAATGTGACTCACTGCCGCTTTCAGTATTTGGCATATGTTGGGTATAAAAAGTCGTAATTTCATACTGCGATTACGTGCAGAGAGCCAGAATTTGGCTCCAAAATATGGCTCAGGCCTCAAAATTGGGATGTTTGGGATATTTTGAAAACTGCAGGGGGGTTTGGGACAAATGTGACCAAACGCCGCTTTCAGTACTTGGCATACGTTGGGTATAAAAAAGTCGTAATTTCAAACTGCGAATACGTGCAGAGAGCCAGAATTTGGCTCCAAAATATGGCTCAGGCCTCGATATGTGATATTTGGGATATTTTGAAAACTGCAGGGAGGTTTGGGACAAATGTTACCAAACGCCGCTTTCAGTACTTGGCATATGTTGGGTATAAAAAATTCGTAATTTCATACTGCGAATACGTGCAGAGAGCCAGAAGTTGGCTCCAAAATATGGCTCAGGCCTCGAAATTGGGATATTTGGGACATTTCGAAAACTGTAGGGGAGTTTGTGGGAAATGTGACTCACTGCCGCTTTCAGGACTTGGCATATGTTGGGTATAAAATGTCGTAATTTCAAACCACGAATACGTGCATGGAGCAAGAATTTGGCTCCAATATATGGCTAAGGCCTCGAAATTGGGATGTTTGGGATATTTTGAAAATTGCAGGGGGGTTCGGGACAAATGTGACCAAACGCCGCTTTCAGTACTTGGCATACGTTGGGTATAAAAAAGTCGTAATTTCAAACTGCGAATACGTGCAGAGAGCCAGAGTTTGGCTCAAAAATATGGCTCACACCTCGAAATTGGGATGTTTGGGATATTTCGAAAACTGCAGGGGAGTTTGTGCAAAATGTGACTCACTGCCTCTTTCAGTACTTGGCATATGTTGGGTATAAAAATCGTAATATTAAACTGCGAATACGTGCAGAGAGCCACAATTTGGCTCCAAAATATAGCTCAGGCCTCGATATGTGATGTTTGGGATATTTTGAAAACTGCAGGGAGGTTTGGGACAAATGTTACCAAACGCCGCTTTCAGTACTTGGCATATGTTGGGTATAAAAAATTCGTAATTTCATACTGCGAATACGTGCAGAGAGCCAGAAGTTGGCTCCAAAATATGGCTCAGGCCTCGAAATTGGGATATTTGGGATATTTCGAAAACTGTAGGGGAGTTTGTGCAAAATTTGACTCACTGCCGCTTTCAGGACTTGGCATATGTTGGGTATAAAAATTCGTAATTTCAAACTGCGAATACGTGCATAGAGCCAGAATTTGGCTCCAAAATATTGCTCAGTCCTTGAAATTGGGATGTTTGGGATATTTTGAAAACTGCACGGACGGTTTGGGAAAAATGTGACCAAACGCCGCATTCAGTACTTGGCATATGTTGGGCATAAAAATGGTCGTAATTTCAAACTGCGAATACGTGCAATGAGCCAGAATTTGGCTCCAAAATATTGCTCAAGCCTCGAAATTGGGATATTTGGGATATTTCGAAAACTGCAGGGGAGTTTGTGCGAAATGTGACTCACTGCCGCTTTCAGTACTTGACATATGTTGGGTATAAAAAAGTCGTAATTTCAAACTGTGAATACGTGCAGAGAGCCTGAGTTTGGCTCCAAAATATGGCTCTCGCCTCGAAATTGGGATTTTTGGGGTATTTCGAAAACTGCAGGGGAATTTGTGCAAAATGTGACTCACTGGCGCTTTCAGTACTTGGCATATGTTGGGTATAAAAATCGTAATATCAAACTGCGAATACGTGCAGAGAGCCAGAACTTGGCTCCAAAATATGGCTCAGGCCTCGATATTGTGATGTTTGGGATATTTTGAAAACTGCAGGGAGGTTTGGGACAAATATAACCAAACGCCACTTTCAACACTTGGCATATGTTGGGTATAAAAAGTCGTAATTTCAAACTGCGAATACGTGCATAGAGCCAGAATTTGGCACCAAAATATTGCTCAGTCCTCGAAATTGGGTAGTTTGGGATATTTTGAAAACTGCAGGGGGGTTTGGGACAAATATGACCAAACGCTGCTTACAGAACTTGGCATATGTTGGGTATAAAAAGTCATAATTTCAAACTGCGAATACTTGCAGAGAGCTTGAATTTGGCTCCAAAATATGGCTCAGGCCATGAAAGTGGGATGTTTGGGATATTTTGAAAACTGCAGGGGAGTTTGAGCAAAATGTGACTCACTGCCGCTTTCAGTACTTGGCATATGTTGGGTATAAAAAGTCGTAATTTCAAACTGCGAATACGTGCAGAGAGCCAGAGTTTGGCTCCAAAATATGGCTAAGGCCTCGAAATTGGGATGTTTGGGATATTTTGAAAACTGCAGGGGGGGTTTGGGACAAATGTGACCAAACGCCGCTTTCAGTACTTGGCATATGTTGGGTATAAAAAAGTCGTAATTTCAAACTACGAATACGTGCAGAGAGCCAGAATTTGGCTCCAAAATATGGCTCAGGCCTCGAAATTGGTTTGTTTGGGATATTTTGAAAACTGCAGGGGAGTTTGTGCGAAATGTGACTCACTGCCGCTTTCAAGACTTGGCATATGTTGGGTATAAAAAAGTCGTAATTTCACACTGCGAATACGTGCAGAGAGCCAGAATATGGCTCCAAAATATGGCTCAGGCCTCGAAATTGGTTTGTTTGGGATATTTTGAAAACTGCAGGGGAGTTTGTGCGAAATGTGACTCACTGCCGCTTTCAAGACTTGGCATATGTTGGGTATAAAATGTAGTAATTTCAAACCGCGAATACGTGCATAGAGCCAGAATTTGTCTCTAAAATATGGCTAAGGCCTCGAAATTGGGATGTTTGGGATATTTTGAAAACTGCAGGGGGGGGGGGGGGGTTGGGACAAATGTGACCAAACACCGCTTTCAGTACTTGGCATATGTTGGGTATAAAAAATTCGTAATTTCATACTGTGAATATGTGCAGAGAGCCAGAAGTTGGCTCCAAAATATGGCTCAGTCCTCGAAATTGGGATATTTGGGATATTTCGAAAACTGTAGGGGAGTTTGTGCAAAATTTGACTCACTGCTGCTTTCAGGACTTAGCATATGTTGGGTATAAAATGTCGTAATTTCAAACCGCGAATACGTGCATGGAGCCAGAATTTGGCTCCAAAATATTGCTCAGTCCTCGAAATTGGGATGTTTGGGATATTTTGAAAACTGAAGGAGGGTTTGGGACAAATATGACCAAACGCCGCTTTCAGAACTTGGCATATGTTGGGTATAAAAAGTCGTAATTTCAAACTGCGAAAACGTGCAGAGAGCTTGAATTTGGCTTTTAAAATATGGCTCAGGCCTTGAAAGTGGGATGTTTGGGATATTTTGAAAACTGCAGGGGGGGTTTGGGACAAATGTGACCAAACGCTGCTTTCAGTACTTGGCATACGTTGGGTATAAAAAAGTCGTAATTTCAAACTGCGAATACGTGCAGAGAGCCAGAGTTTGGCTCCAAAATATGGCTCACACCTCGAAATTGGGATGTTTGGGATATTTCGAAAACTGCAGGGGAGTTTGTGCAAAATGTGACTCACTGCCCCTTTCAGTACTTGGCATATGTTGGGTATAAAAATCGTAATATCAAACTGCGAATGCGTGCAGAGAGCCAGAATTTGGCTCCAAAATATGGCTCAGGCCTCGATATTGTGATGTTTGGGATATTTTGAAAACTGCAGGGAGGTTTGGGACAAATGTAACCAAACGCCGCTTTCAGTACTTGGCATATGTTGGGTATAAAAAATTCGTAATTTCATACTGCGAATACGTGCAGAGAGCCAGAAGTTGGCTCCAAAATATGGCTCAGGCCTCGAAATTGGGATATTTGGGATATTTCGAAAACTGTAGGGGAGTTTGTGCAAAATTTGACTCGCCGCCGCTTTCAGGACTTGGCATATGTTGGGTATAAAAAAGTCGTAATTTCAAACTGCGAATACGTGCAGAGAGCCAGAATATGGCTCCAAAATATGGCTCAGGCCTCGAAATTGGGATGTTTGGGATATTTTGAAAACTGCTGGGAGGTTTGGGACAAATATAACCAAACGCCGCTTTCAACACTTGTCATACGTTGGGTATAAAAAATTCGTAATTTCATACTGCGAATACGTGCATAGAGCCAGAATTTGGCTCCAAAATATTGCTCAGTCCTCGAAATTGGGTAGTTTGAGATATTTTGAAAACTGCAGGGGAGTTTGAGCAAAATGTGACTCACTGCCGCTTTCAGTACTAGGCATATGTTGGGTATAAAAATCGTAATATCAAACTGCGAATATGTGCAGAGAGCTAGAATTTGGCTCCAAAATATGGCTCAGGCCTCGATATTGTGATGTTTGGGATATTTTGAAAACTGCTGGGAGGTTTGGGACAAATATAACCAAACGCCTCTTTCAACTCATGGCATATGTTGGGTATAAAAAATTCGTAATTTCATACTGCGAATACGTGCAGAGAGCCAGAATTTGGCTCCAAAATATTGCTCAGTCCTCGAAATTGGGATGTTTGGGATATTTTGAAAACTGCAGGGGGGTTTGGGACAAATATGACCAAACGCTGCTTTCAGAACTTGGCATATGTTGGGTATAAAAAGTCGTAATTTCAAACTGCGAATACGTGCAGAGAGCTTGAATTTGGCACCAAAATCTGGCTCAGGCCTCGAAAGTGGGATGTTTGGGATATTTTGATAACTGCAGGGGAGTTTGAGCAAAATGTGACTCACTGCCGCTTTCAGTTCTTGGCATATGTGGGGTATAAAAATTGGTAATTTCAAACTGCGAATACGTGCAGAGAGCCAGAATTTGGCTCCAAAATATGGCTCGGGCCTCAAAATTGGGATATTTGGGATATTTCGAAAACTACAGGGGAGTTTGTGCGAAATGTGACTCACTGTCTCTTTCAGGACTTGGCATATGTTGGGTATAAAATGTCGTAATTTCAAACTGCGAATACGTGCATAGAGCCAGAATTTTGCTCCAAAATATGGATCAGGCCTCGAAATTGGGATGTTTGGGATATTTTGAAAACTGCAAGGGGGTTTGGGACAAATGTGACCAAACGCCGCTTTCAGTACTTGGTATATGTTGGGTAAAAAAATCGTAATATCAAACTGCGAATACGTGCAGAGATCCAGAATTTTGCTCCAAAATATGGATCAGGCCTCGAAATTGGGATGTTTGGGATATTTTGAAAACTGCAAGGGGGTTTGGGACAAATGTGACCAAATGCCGCTTTCATTACTTGGCATATGTTGGGTATAAAAAATTCGTAATTTCAAACTGCGAATACGTGCAGAGAGCCAGAATTTGGCTCCAAAATATGACTCGGGCCTCGAAATTGGGATATTTGGGATATTTCGAAAACTCCAGGGGAGTTTGTCCGAAATGTGACTCACTGCTTCTTTCAGTACTTGGCATATGTTGGGTATAAAATGTCGTAATTTCAAACCGCGAATACGTGCATAGAGCCTGAATTTGGCTCCAAAATATGGCTCAGGCCTCGAAATTGGGATGTTTGGGATATTTTGAAAACAGGGGAGTTTGTGCGAAATGTGACTCACTGCCGCTTTCAAGACTTGGCATATGTTGGGTATAAAAAATTCGTAATTTCAAACTGCGAATACGTGCAGAGAGCCAGAATATGGCTCCAAAATATGGCTCAGGCCTCGAAATTGGGATGTTTGGGATATTTTGAAAACTGCAGGGGGTTTGGGACAAATGTGACCAAACACTGCTTTCAGTACTTGGTATATGTTGGGTATAAAAATCGTAATATCAAACTGCGAATATGTGCAGAGAGCTAGAATTTGGCTCCAAAATATGGCTCAGGCCTCGATATCGTGATGTTTGGGATATTTTGAAAACTGCTGGGAGGTTTGGGACAAATATAACCAAACGCCGCTTTCAACACTTGGCATATGTTGGGTATAAAAAATTCGTAATTTCATACTGCGAATACGTGCATAGAGCCAGAATTTGGCTCCAAAATATTGCTCAGTCCTCGAAATTGGGATGTTTGGGATATTTTGAAAACTGCAGGGGGGTTTGGGACAAATATGACCAAACGCTGCTTTCAGAACTTGGCATATGTTGGGTATAAAAAGTCGTAATTTCAAACCGCGAATACGTGCATAGAGCCTGAATTTGGCTCCAAAATATGGCTCAGGCCTCGATATTGTGATGTTTGGGATATTTTGAAAACTGCAGGGGAGTTTGTGCAAAATGTGACTCACTGCTGCTTTCAGTACTTGGCATATGTTGGGTATAAAAAAGTCGTAATTTTAAACTGGAAATACGTGCAGAGAGCCTGAGTTTGGCTCCAAAATATGGCTCACGCCTCGAAATTGGGATATTTGGGATATTTCGAAAACTGCAGGGGAGTTTGTGCGAAATGTGACTCACTGCCGCTTTCAGTACTTGTCATATGTTGGGTATAAAAATCGTAAAATCAAACTGCGAATACTTGCAGAGAGCCAGAATTTATCTCCAAAATATGGCTCAGGCCTCGATATTGTGATGTTGGGGATATTTTGAAAACTACAGGGAGGTTTGGGACAAATATAACCAAACGCCGCTTTCAACACTTGGCATATGTTGGGTATAAAAAATTCGTAATATCATACTGCGAATACGTGCAGAGAGCCAGAAGTTGGCTCCAAAATATGGCTCAGGCCTCGAAATTGGGATATTTTGGATATTTCGACAACTGTAGGGGAGTTTGTGCAAAATTTGACTCACTGCTGCTTTCAGGACTTGGCATATGTTGGGTATAAAAAGTCGTAATTTCAAACTGCGAATACGTACATAGAGCCAGAATTTGGCTCCAAAATATTGCTCAGTCCTTGAAATTGGGATGTTTGGGATATTTTGAAAACTGCAGGGACGGTTTGGGAAAAATGTGACCAAACGCCGCTTTCAGTACTTGACATATGTTGGGTATAAAAAAGTCGTAATTTCAAACTGCGAATACGTGCAGAGAGCCTGAGTTTGGCTCCAAAATATGTCTCTCGCCTCGACATTGGGATTTTTGGGGTATTTCGAAAACTGCAGGGGAATTTGTGCAAAATGTGACTCACTGGCGCTTTCAGTACTTGGCATATGTTGGGTATAAAAATCGTAATATCAAACTGCGAATACGTGCAGAGAGCCAGAATTTGGCTCCAACATATGGCTCAGGCCTCGATATTGTGATGTTTGGGATATTTTGAAAACTGCACGGAGGTTTGGGACAAATATAACCAAACGCCGCTTTCAACACTTGGCATATGTTGGGTATAAAAAGTCATAATTTCAAACTGCGAATACGTGCAGAGAGCTTGAATTTGGCTCCAAAATATGGCTCAGGCCATGAAAGTGGGATGTTTGGGATATTTTGAAAACTGCAGGGGAGTTTGAGCAAAATGTGACTCACTGCCGCTTTCAGTACTTGGCATATGTTTGGTATAAAAAGTCGTAATTTCAAACTGCGAATACGTGCAGAGAGCCAGAATTTGGCTCCAAAATATGACTCAGGCCTCAAAATTGGAATATTTAGGATATTTCGAAAACTGCAGGGGAGTTTGTAGGAAATGTGACTCACTGCCGCTTTTAGGACTTGGCATATGTTGGGTATAAAATGTCGTAATTTTAAACCGCGAATACGTGCATGGAGCCAGAATTTGGCTCCAAAATATGGCTAAGGCCGCGAAATTGGGATGTTTGGGATATTTTGAAAACTGCAGGGGGGGGGGGGGGTTTGGGACAAATGTGACCAAACGCCGCTTTCAGTACTTGGCATATGTTGGGTATAAAAAAGTCGTAATTTCAAACTGCGAATACGTGCAGAGAGCCAGAATATGGCTCCAAAATATGGCTCAGGCCTCGAAATTGGGATGTTTGGGATATTTCGAAAACTCCAGGGGAGTTTGTGCGAAATGTGACTCACTGCCGCTTTCAAGACTTGGCATATGTTGGGTATAAAATGTCGTAATTTCAAACCGCGAATACGTGCATAGAGCCAAAATTTGGCTCCAAAATATGGCTCAGGCCTCGAAATTGGGATGTTTGGGATATTTTGAAAACTGCAGGGGGGTTTGGGACAAATGTGACCAAACACTGCTTTCAGTACTTGGTATATGTTGGGTAAAAAAAAAAGTCGTAATTTCAAACTGCGAATACGTGCAAAGAGCCAGAATTTGGCTCCAAAATATGGCTCAGTCCTCGAAATTATGATGTTTGGGATATTTTGAAAACTGCAGGGGAGTTTGTGCGAAATGTGACTCACTGCCGCTTTCAGGACTTGGCATATGTTGGGTATAAAATGTCGTAATTTCAAACCGCGAATACGTGCATAGAGCCAGAATTTGGTCCCAAAATATGGCTAAGGCCTCGAAATTGGGATGTTTGGGATAGTTTGAAAACTGCAGGGGAGTTTGTGCGAAATGTGACTCACTGCCGCTTTCAGGACTTGGCATATGTTGGGTATAAAATATCGTAATTTCAAACCGCGAATACGTGAATAGAGACAGAATTTGGTTTCAAAATATGGCTCAGGCCTCGAAATTGGGATGTTTGGGATATTTTGAAAACTGCAGGTGGGTTTGGGACAATTTTGACCAAACGCCTCTTTCAGTACTTGGTAAATGTTGGGTAAAAAACAGTTGTAATTTCAAACTGCGAATACGTGCAGAGAGCCAGAACTTGGCTCCAAAATATGGCTCAGGCCTCGATATTATGATGTTTGGGATATTTTGAAAACTGCAGGGGGGTTTGAGACAAATGTGACCAAACGCCACTTTCAGTACTTGGCATATGTTGGGTATAAAAAAGTGGTAATTTCAAACTGCGAAAACGTGCAGAGAGCCAGAATTTGGCTCCAAAATATGGCTCAGACCTCAAAATTGGGATATTTGGGATATTTCGAAAACTGCAGGGGAGTTTGTGCGAAATGTGACTCACTGCCGCTTTTAGGACTTGGCATATGTTGGGTATAAAATGTCGTAATTTCAAACCGCGAATACGTGCATAGAGCCAGAATTTGGCTCCAAAATATTGCTCAGTCCTCGAAATTGGGATGTTTGGGATATTTTGAAAACTGCAGGGGGGTTTGGGACAAATATGACCAAACGCTGCTTACAGAACTTGGCATATGTTGGGTATAAAAATTCATAATTTCAAACTGCGAATACGTGCAGAGAGCTTGAATTTGGCTCCAAAATATGGCTCAGGCCATGAAAGTGGGATGTTTGGGATATTTTGAAAACTGCAGGGGAGTTTGAGCAAAATGTGACTCACTGCCGCTTTCAGTACTTGGCATATGTTGGGAATAAAAAGTCGTAATTTCAAACTGCGAATACGTGCAGAGAGCCAGAATTTGGCTCCAAAATATGGCTAAGGCCTCGAAATTGGGATGTTTGGGATATTTTGAAAACTAAAGGGGGGGTTTGGGACAAATGTGACCAAACGCCGCTTTCAGTACTTGGCATATGTTGGGTATAAAATGTCGTAATTTCAAACTGCGAATACGTGCAGAGAGCCAGAATTTGGCTCCAAAATATTGCTCAAGCCTCGAAATTGGGATATTTGGGATATTTCGAAAACTGCAGGGGAGTTTGTGCGAAATGTGACTCACTGCCGCTTTCAGTACTTGGCATATGTTGGGTATATAAAAGTCGTAATTTCAAACTGCGAATACGTGCAGAGAGCCTGAGTTTGGCTCCAAAATATGGCTGACGCCTCGAAATTGGGATGTTTGGGGTATTTCGAAAACTGTAGGGGGGTTTGGGACAAATATGACCAAACGCCGCTTACAGAACTTGGCATATGTTGGGTATAAAAAGTCGTAATTTCAAACTGCGAATACGTGCAGAGAGCTTGAATTTGGCTCCAAAATATGGCTCAGGCCTCGAAATTGGGATGTTTGGGATATTTTGAAAACTGCAGGGAGGTTTGGGACAAATGTGACTAAGCGCCGCTTTCAGTACATGGAATATGTTGGGTATATAAAGTCGTAAATTCAAAGTGCGAATTCGTTCAGAGAGCCAGAATTTGGCTCCAAAAAATGGCTCAAGCCTCGAAATTGGGATGTTTGGGATATTTTGAAAACTGCTGGAGGGTTTGGGACAGATGTAACCAAACGCCGCTTTCAGTACTTGGCATATGTTGGGTATAAAAAGTCGTAATTTCAAACTGCGAATACGTGCAAAGAGCTTGAATTTGGTACCAAAATATGGCTCAGGCCTCGAAATTGGGATGTTTGGGATATTTTGTAAACTGCAGGGAGGTTTGGGACAAATGTGACAAAACGCCCCTTTCAGTACTTGGCATATGTTGGGTATATAAAGTCGTAATTTCAAAATGCGAATACGTGCTGAGAGCGAGAATTTGGCTCCAAAATATGGCTCAGGCCTCGAAATTAGGATATTTGTGATATTTTGAAAACTGCAGGGGAGTTTGTGCAAAATGTGACTCACTGCCGCTATCAGGACTTGGCGTATGCTGGGTATAAAAAGTCATAATTTCAAACTGCGTATACGTGCATAGAGCCAGAATTTGGCTCCAAAATATGGCTCAGGCCTCGAAATTGGGATGTGTGAGATATTTTGAAAACTGCAGGGGGGTTTGGGACAAATGTCACCAAACATTTCAGTACTTCGCATATGTTGGGTATAAAAAAGTCGTAATTTCAAAATACGAATTCGTTCAGAGAGCCAGAATTTGGCTCCAAAATATGGCTCAGGCCTCGAAATTGGGATGTTTGGGATATTTTGAAAACTGCAGGGGGGTTTGGGACAAATGTCACCAAACATTTCAGTACTTCGCATATGTTGGGTATAAAAAAGTCGTAATTTCAAAATACGAATTCGTTCAGAGAGCCAGAATTTGGCTCCAAAATATGGCTCAGGCCTCGAAATTGGGATGTTTAGGATATTTTGAAAACTGCTGGGGGGTTTGGGACAAATGTCACCAAACATTTCAGTACTTCGCATATGTTGGGTATAAAAAAGTCGTAATTTAAAACTGCGAATACGTGCAGAGAGCCAGAATTTGGCTCCAAAATATGGCTCAGGCCTCGAAATTGAGATGTTTGGGATATTTTGAAAACTGCAGGGGGAATTGGGACAAATTTGACAAAACGCCGATTTCAGTACTTGGCATATGTTGGGTATAAAAAAGTCGCAATTTAAAACTACGAATACGTGCAGAGAGCTAGAATTTGGCTCCAAAATATGGATCAGGCCTCGAAATTGGGATGTTTGGGATATTTTGAAAACTGCAAGAAGGATTGAGACAAATGTGACCAAATGCCGCTTTCAGTACTTGGTATATGTTGGGTATAAAAAAATCGTAATTTCAAACTGCGGATACGTGCAGAGAGCCAGAATTTGGCTCCAAAACATGGCTCAGTCCTCGAAATTGGGATGTTTGGGATATTTTGAAAGCTGCTGGGAGGTTTGGGACAAATGTGACCAAATGCCGCTTTCAGTACTTGGTATATGTTAGGTATAAAAAGTCGTAATTTCAAAGTGCGAATACGTGCAGAGAGCCAAAATTTGGCTACAAAATATGGCTCAGGCCTCGAAATTGGGATGTTTGGGATATTTTGAAAACTGCAGGGGAGTTTGTGCGAAATGTGACTCACTGCCGCTTTCAGGACTTGGCATATGTTGGGTATAACATGTCGTAATTTCAAACCGCGAATACGTGCATAGAGCCAGAATTTGGCTCCAAAATATTGCTCACGCCACGAAATTGGGATGTTTGGGGTATTTCGAAAACTGCAGGGGAGTTTGTGCAAAATATGACTCACTGCTGCTTTCAGTACTTGGCATATGTTGGGTATAAAAATCGTAATATCAAACTGCGAATACGTGCAGAGACCCAGAATTTAACTCCAAAATATGGCTCAGGCCTCGATATTGTGATGTTTGGGATATTTTGAAAACTGCAGGGAGGTTTGGGACAAATATAACCAAACGCCGCTTTCAACACTTGGCATATGTTGGGTATAAAAAATTCGTAATTTCATACTGCGAATATGTGAAGAGAGCCAGAAGTTGGCTCCAAAATATGGCTCAGGCCTCGAAATTGGGATATTTGGGATATATCGACAACTGTAGGGGAGTTTGTGCAAAATTTGACTCACTGCTGCTTTCAGGACTTGGCATATGTTGGGTATAAAAAGTCGTAATTTCAAACCACGAATACGTGCATAGAGCCAGAATTTGGCTCCAAAATATTGCTCAGTTCTCGAAATTGGGATGTTTGGGATATTTTGAAAACTGCAGGGACGGTTTGTGAAAAATGTGACCAAACGCCACATTCAGTACTTAGCATATGTTGGGCATAAAAAAGGTCGTAATTTCAAACTGCGAATACGTGCAATGAGCCAGAATTTGGCTCCAAAATATTGCTCAAGCCTCGAAATTGGGATATTTGGGATATTTCGAAAACTGCAGGGGAGTTTGTGCGAAATGTGACTCACTGCCGCTTTCAGTACTTGACATATGTTGGGTATAAAAAAGTCGTAATTTCAAACTGCGAATACGTGCAGAGAGCCTGAGTTTGGCTCCAAAATATGGCTCTCGCCTCGAAATTGGGATTTTTGGGGTATTTCGAAAACTGCAGGGGAATTTGTGCAAAATGTGACTCACTGGCGCTTTCAGTACTTGGCATATGTTGGGTATAAAAATCGTAGTATCAAACTGTGAATACGTGCAGAGAGCCAGAATTTGGCTCCAAAATATGGCTCAGGCCTCGATATTGTGATGTTTGGGATATTTTGAAAACTGCAGGGTGGTTTGGGACAAATATAACCAAACGCCGCTTTGAACACTTGGCATATGTTGGGTATAAAAAGTCGTAATTTCAAACTGCGAATACGTGCATAGAGCCAGAATTTGGCTCCAAAATATTGCTCAGTCCTCGAAATTGGGTAGTTTGGGATATTTTGAAAACTGCAGGGGGGTTTGGGACAAATATGACCAAACGTTGCTTACAGAACTTGGCATATGTTGGGTATAAAAAGTCATAATTTCAAACTGCGAATACGTGCAGAGAGCTTGAATTTGGCTCCAAAATATGGCTCAGGCCATGAAAGTGGGAAGTTTGGGATATTTTGAAAACTGCAGGCGAGTTTGAGCTAAATGTGACTCACTGCCGCTTTCAGTACTTGGCATATGTTGGATATAAAATGTCGTAATTTCAAACCGCGAATACGTGCAGAGAGCCAGAATTTGGCTCCAAAATATGGCTAAGGCCTCGAAATTGGGATGTTAGGGATATTTTGAAAACTAAAGGGGGGGGGGTTTGGGACAAATGTGACCAAACGCCGCTTTCAGTACTTGGCATATGTTGGGTATAGAAAATTCGTAATTTCAAACTGCGAATACGTACAGAGAGCCAGAATTTGGCTCCAAAATATGGCTCAGGCCTCGAAATTGGGATATTTGGGATATTTCGAAAACTCCAGGGGAGTTTGTGCGAAATGTGACTCACTGCCGCTTTCAGTACTTGGCATATGTTGGGTAAAAAGTCGTAAATTCAAACTGCGAATACGTGCAGAGAGCCTGAGTTTGGCTCCAAAATATGGCTCACGCCTCGAAATTGGGATGTTTGGGGTATTTCGAAAACTGTAGGGGGGTTTGGGACAAATATGACCAAACGCCGCTTACAGAACTTGGCATATGTTGGGTATAAAAAGTCGTAATTTTAAACTGCGAATACGTGCAGAGAGCTTGAATTTGGCTCCAAAATATGGCTCAGGCCTTGAAAGTGGGATGTTTGGGAAATTTTGAAAACTGCAGGGGAGTTTGAGCAAAATGTGACTCACTGCCGCTTTCAGTACTTGGCATATGTTGGGTATAAAAAGTCGTAATTTCAAACTGCGAATACGTGCAGAGAGCCAGAATTTGGCTCCAAAATATGGCTCAGGCCTCAAAATTGGGATATTTGGGATATTTCGAAAACTGCAGGGGAGTTTGTTGGAAATGTGACTCACTGCCGCTTTCAGGACTTGGCATATGTTGGGTATAAAATGTCGTAATTTCAAACTGCAAATACGTGCATGGAGCCAGAATTTGACTCTAAAATATGGCTCAGACCTCGAAATTGGGTTGTTTGGGATATTTTGAAAACTGCAGGGGGGTTTGGGAC
Organism: Procambarus clarkii; assembly: GCF_040958095.1. NCBI lineage: Eukaryota > Metazoa > Arthropoda > Malacostraca > Decapoda > Cambaridae > Procambarus > Procambarus clarkii. Next base: position 1,553,390 of record NC_091197.1, on the reverse strand, counting down.
AAATGTCACCAAACGCCGCTCTCAGTACTTCGCATATGTTGGTTATAAAAAAGTCGTAATTTAAAAATGCGAATACGTGCAGAGAGCCAGAATTTGGCTCCAAAATATGGCTCAGGCCTCGAAATTGGGATGTTTGGGATATTTTGAAAACTGCAGGGAGGTTTGGGACAAATGTGACCAAACGCCGCTTTCAGTACTTGGAATATGTTGGGTATATAAAGTCGTAATTTCAAACTGCGAATACGTGCAGAGAGCCAGAATTTGGCTCCAAAATATGGCTCAGGCCTAGAAATTGGAATATTTGGGGTATTTTGAAAACTGCAAGAGAGTTTGTGCAAAATGTGACTCACTGCCGCTTTCAGGACTTGGCATATGTTGGGTATAAAAAGTCGTAATTTCAAACTGCGAATATGTGCAGAGAGCCAAAATTTGGCTACAAAATATGGCTCAGGCCTCGAAATTGGGATGTTTGGGATATTTTGTAAACTGCAGGGAGGTTTGGGACAAATGTGACAAAATGCCCCTTTCAGTACTTGGCATATGTTGGGTATATAAAGTCGTAATTTCAAAATGCGAATACGTGCTGAGAGCGAGAATTTGGCTCCAAAATATGGCTCAGGCCTCGAAATTAGGATATTTCTGATATTTTGAAAACTGCAGGGGGGTTTGGGAAAAATATGACCAAACGCACTTTCAGAACTTTGCATATGTTAGGTATAAAAAGTCGTAATTTCAAACTGCGAATACGTGCAGAGAGCCAAAATTTGGCTACAAAATATGGCTCAGGCCTCGAAATTGGGATGTTTGGGATATTTTGAAAACTGCAGGGGGGGTTTGGGACATATGTGACCAAACGCCGCTTTCATTACTTGGCATATGTTGGGTATAAAAAAGAAGTAATATCAAACGGCGAATACGTGCAGAGAGCCAGAATTTGGCTCCAAAATATAGCTTAGGCCTCGAAATTGGGATATTTGGGATATTTCGAAAACTGCAGGGGAGTTTGTGCAAAATGTGACTCACTGCCGCTATCAGGACTTAGCATATGTTGGGTGTAAAAAGTCGTTATTTCAAACTGCGTATACGTGCATAGAGCCAGAATTTGGCTCCAAAATACGGCTCAGGCCTCGAAATTGGGATGTTTAGGATATTTTGAAAACTGCAGGGGGGTTTGTCACAAATGTCACCAAACGCTGCTTTCAGTACTTCACATATGTTGGGTATAAAAAAGTCGTAATTTTAAACTGAGAATACGTGCAGAGAGCCAGAATTTGGCTCCAAAATATGGCTCAGGCCTCGAAATTTGGATGTTTGGGATATTTTGAAAACTGCAGGGGGGTTTGGGATGTATGTGACCAAACGCCGTTTTCATTACTAGGCACATGTTGGCTATAAAAAATCGTAATTTCAAACGGCGAATACGTGCAGAGAGCCAGAATTTGGGTCCAAAATATGGCTCAGGCCTCGAAACTGGGATGTTTGGGATATTTTGAAAACTGCAAGGGGGTTTCGGACATATGTGACCAAACGGCGCTTTCATTACTTGGCATATGTTGGGTATAAAATAGTCGTAATTTCAAACGGCGAATACGTGCAGAGAGCCAGAATTTGGCTCCAAAATATAGCTCAGGCCTCGAAATTGGGATTTTTGGGGAATTTCGAAAACTGCAGGGGAGTTTGTGCGAAATGTGACTCACTGCCGCTTTCAGTACTTGGCATATATTGGGTATAAAAAAGTCGTAATTTCAAACTGCGAATACGTGCAGAGAGCCTGAGTTTGGCTCCAAAATATGGCTCATGCCTCGAAATTGGGATTTTTGGGGAATTTCGAAAACTGCAGGGGAATTTGTGCAAAATGTGACTCACTGGCGCTTTCAGTACTTGGCATATGTTGGGTATAAAAATCGTAATATCAAACTGCGAATACGTGCAGAGAGCCAGAATTTGGCTCCAAAATATGGCTCAGGCCTCGATATTCTGATGTTTGGGATATTTTGAAAACTGCAGGGAGGTTTGGGACAAATATAACCAAACGCCGCTTTCAACACTTGGCATATGTTGGGTATAAAAAATTCGTAATTTCATACTGCGAATACGTGCAGAGAGCCAGAAGTTGGCTCCAAAATATGGCTCAGGCCTCGAAATTGGGATATTTGGGATATTTCGAAAACTGTAGGGTAGTTTGTGCAAAATTTGACTCACTGCTGCTTTCAGGACTTGGCATATGTTGGGTATAAAAAGTCGTAATTTCAAACTGCGAATACGTGCATAGAGCCAGAATTTGGCTCCAAAATATTGCTCAGTCCTCGAAATTGGGTAGTTTGGGATATTTTGAAAACTGCAGGGGGGTTTGGGACAAATATGACCAAACGCTGCTTACAGAGCTTGGCATTTGTTGGGTATAAAAAGTCGTAATTTCAAACTGCGAATACGTGCAGAGAGCCAGAATTTGGCTCCAAAATATGGCTCAGGCCTCGAAATTGTGATGTTTGGGATATTTTGAAAACTGCTGGGGGGTTTGGGATATATGTGACCAAACGCCACTTTCATTACTAGGCACATGTTGGCTATAAAAAAGTCGTAATTTCAAACCGCGAATACGTGCAGAGAGCCAGAATTTGGCTCCAAAATATGGCTCAGGCCTCGAAATTGGGATGTTTTGGATATTTTGAAAACTGCAAGAAGGATTGAGACAAATGTGACCAAACACCGCTTTCAGTACTTGGTATATGTTGTGTGACGGTAACGCGTTGGTGTTCGGCTGTTCAAAATCTAGGGGTATGGCCTCGTCACATATAGAAAAAAAAAATAGAAAATCTGGAACTTCGTCTGTGGTAAGGTAAGGAGAAGACACACAAAACACAAGTAAATTTTAACAATGAAATTTTAATTACGTTAAAGAAAGCAAAACATGAATAAAATGGACATACAAATTCGTATAATAAAATCAATCAATCAAAGTAATAAGAATAATCAAATGGCAAAATGAAAAGTTACGTTGAGACAAGTGAGCAAATAACCAGTGTATGATAAACAAAGTAAATAGGTGCCGGAATATTGGCTTCAAGCTATCACTTCTCTTAGTACACGTAAGCCTGGGGCTTAGTCTACCAACGAGACGTGTTAACTTGTCGAAAGCACGGGATATTCTGAAGACTGAGGTCGTGGCGGCCCCAGACATCAAGTAGTATGGTGGGTAGAGTGCAGTTGCAGCTGGACCCGCAGCCAATCAGCGAGGAGCAGGCGACAAGACAGGTAGTTTGGCGGTTCGAGGTGGAGCAGGTGTTCCTGGCTGCATACGTTTTGCTCTCTGGCAAACCTTGGAGATGTTGTTGTCGTTGTTGAATATTTCTTCCATATTAGTTTTGAATAGATTTGTAGCGACGTATTTGGAGGGAAGAGCAGGCTCAATCTCTTGAAGGAGATTATTGTCACAGTTGGGTATAAAAAAGTCGTAATTTCAAACTGCGAATACGTGCAGAGAGCCAGAATTTGGCTCCAAAACATGGCTCAGTCCTCGAAATTGGGATGTTTGGGATATTTTGAAAACTGCTGGGAGGTTTGGGACAAATGTGAACAAATGCCGCTTTCAGTACTTGGTATATGTTGGGTATAAAAAGTCGTAATTTCAAACTGCGAATACGTGCAGAGAGCCAGAATCTGGCTCCAAAATATTGCTCAGGCCTCGAAATTGGGTTATTTGGGATATTTCGAAAACTGCAGGGGAGTTTGTGCAAAATGTCACTCACTGCCGCTTTCAGGACTTGGCATATGTTGGGTATAAAAAGTCGTAATTTCAAACTGCGAATACGTGCATAGATCCAGAATTTGGCTCCAAAATACGGCTCAGGCCTCGAAATTGGGATGTTTGGGATATTTTGAAAACTGCAGGGGGGTTTGGGACAAATATGACCAAACGCCGTTTTCAGAACTTTGCATATGTTGGGTATAAAAAGTCTTAATTTCAAAGTGCGAATACGTGCAGAGAGCCAAAATTTGGCTACAAAATATGGCTCAGGCCTCGAAATTGGGATGTTTGGGATATTTTGAAAACTGCATTGGGGTTTGGGACAGATGTAACCAAACGCCGCTTTCAGTACTTGGCATATGTTGGATATAAAAAGTCGAAATTTCAAACTGTAAATACGTGCAGAGAGCCAGAATTTGGCTCTATAATATGGCTCAGGCCTTGAAATTAGGATATTTGGGATATTTTGAAAACTGCAGGGAGGTTTGGGACAAATGTGACCAAACGCCGCTTTCAGTACTTGGCATGTGTTGGGTATATAAAGTCGTAATTTCAAACTGCGAATACGTGCAGAGAGCGAGAATTTGGCTCTAAAATATGGCTCAGGCCTCGAAATTGGGATATTTGGGATATTTTGAAAACTGCAGTGGGGATTGGGACAAATGTGACCAAACGCCGCTTTCAGAACTTGGCATATGTTGGGTATAAAAAAGTCGCAATTTCAAACTACGAATACGTGCAGAGAGCCAGAATTTGGCTCCAAAATATGGCTCAGGCCTCGAAATTGGGATATTTGGGATATTTCGAAAACTGCAGGGGAGTTTGTGCAAAATGTGACTCACTGCCGCTATCAGGACTTGGCATATGTTGGGTATAAAAAAGTCGAAATTTCAAACTGCGAATACGTGCAGAGAGCCAGAATTTGGCTCTATAATATGGCTCAGGCCTCGAAATTAGGATATTTGGGATATTTTGAAAACTGCAGGGGAGGTTTGGGACAAATGTGACCAAACACCGCTTTCAGTACTTGGAATGTGTTGGGTATATAAAGTCGTAATTTCAAACTGCGAATACGTGCAGAGAGCGAGAATTTGGCTCTAAAATATGGCTCAGGCCTCGAAATTGGGATATTTTGGATATTTTGAAAACTGCAGTGGGGATTGGGACAAATGTGACCAAACGCCGCTTTCAGAACTTGGCATATGTTGGGTATAAAAAAGTCGCAATTTCAAACTACGAATACGTGCAGAGAGCCAGAATTTGGCTCCAAAATATTGCTCAGGCCTCGAAATTGGGATATTTGGGATATTTCGAAAACTGCAGGGGAGTTTGTGCAAAATGTGACTCACTGCCGCTATCAGGACTTGGCATATGTTGGGTATAAAAAAGTCGAAATTTCAAACTGCGAATACGTGCAGAGAGCCAGAATTTGGCTCTATAATATGGCTCAGGCCTCGAAATTAGGATATTTGGGATATTTTGAAAACTGCAGGGGAGGTTTGGGACAAATGTGACCAAACACCGCTTTCAGTACTTGGAATGTGTTGGGTATATAAAGTCGTAATTTCAAACTGCGAATACGTGCAGAGAGCGAGAATTTGGCTCCAAAATATGGCTCAGGCCTTGAAATTGGGATATTTGTGATATTTTGAAAACTGCAGGGGAATTTGTGCAAAATGTGACTCACTGGCGCTTTCAGTACTTGGCATATGTTGGGTATAAAAATCGTAATATCAAACTGCGAATACGTGCAGAGAGCCAGAATTTGGCTCCAAAATATGGCTCAGGCCTCGATATTGTGATGTTTGGGATATTTTGAAAACTGCAGGGAGGTTTGGGACAAATGTAACCAAACGCCGCTTTCAGTACTTGGCATATGTTGGGTATAAAAAATTCGTAATTTCATACTGCGAATACGTGCAGAGAGCCAGAAGTTGGCTCCAAAATATGGCTCAGGCCTCGAAATTGGGATATTTGGGATATTTCAAAAACTGTAGGGGAGTTTGTGCAAAATTTGACTCACTGCTGCTTTCAGGACTTGGCATATGTTGGGTATAAAAAGTCGTAATTTCAAACTGCGAATACGTGCATAGAGCCAGAATTTGGCTCCAAAATATTGCTCAGTCCTCGAAATTGGGATGTTTGGGATATTTTGAAAACTGCAGGGGAGTTTGTGGGAAATGTGACTCACTGTCGCTTTTAGGACTTGGCATATGTTGGGCATAAAATGTCGTAATTTCAAACCGCGAATACGTGCATAGAGCCAGAAGTTGGCTCCAAAATATGGCTAAGGCCTCGAAATTGGGATGTTTGGGATATTTTGAAAACTGCAGGGGGGGTTTGGGACAAATGTGACCAAACGCCGCTTTCAGTACTTGGCATATGTTGGGTATAAAAAAGTCGTAATTTCAAACTGCGAATACGTGCAGAGAGCCAGAATTTGGCTCCAAAATATTGCTCAAGCCTCGAAATTGGGATATTTGGGATATTTCGAAAACTGCATGGGAGTTTGTGCGAAATGTGACTCACTGCCGCTTTCAGTACTTGGCATATGTTGGGTATAAAAAAGTCGCAATTTCAAACTGCGTATACGTGCATAGAGCCAGAATTTGGCTCCAAAGTACGGCTCAGGCCTCGAAATTGGGATGTTTAGGATATTTTGAAAACTGCAGGAGGGTATGGGACAAATGTCACCAAACGCCGCTTTCAGTAATTGGCATATGTTGGGTTTAAAAAAGTCGCAATTTCAAACTACGAATACGTGCAGAGAGCCAGAATTTGGCTCCAAAATATGGCTCAGGCCTCGAAATTGGGATGTTTGGGATATTTTGAAAACTGCAAGAAGGATTGAGACAAATGTGACCAAACGCCGCTTTCAGTACTTGGTATATGTTGGGTATAAAAAAGTCGTAATTTCAATCTGCGAATACGTGCATAGAGCCAGAATTTGGCTCCAAAATATGGCTCAGGCCTCGAAATTGGGATGTTTGGGATATTTTGAAAACTGCTGGGAGGTTTGGGACAAATGTGACCAAACGCCGCTTTCAGTAATTGGCATATGTTGGGTATAAAAAAGTCGCAATTTCAAACTACGAATACGTGCAGAGAGCCAGAATTTGGCTCCAAAATATGGCTCAGGCCTCGAAATTGGGATGTTTGGGATATTTTGAAAACTGCAAGAAGGATTGAGACAAATGTGACCAAACGCCGCTTTCAGTACTTGGTATATGTTGGGTATAAAAAATCGTAATTTCAATCTGCGAATACGTGCAGAGAGCCAGAATTTGGCTCCAAAATATGGCTCAGGCCTTTTAATTGGGTTATTTGGGATATTTCGAAAACTGCAGGGGAGTTTGTGCAAAATGTCACTCACTGCCGCTTTCAGGACTTGGCATATGTTGGGTATAAAAAGTCGTAATTTCAAACTGCGAATACGTGCATAGAGCCAGAATTTGGCTCCAAAATACGGCTCAGGCCTCGAAATTGGGATGTTTGGGATATTTTGAAAACTGCAGGGGAGTTTGGGACAGATGTAACCAAACGCCGCTTTCAGTACTTGCCAATTGTTGGGTATAAAAAGTCGTAATTTCAAACTGCGAATACGTGCAAAGAGCTTGTATTTGGCTCCAAAATATGGCTCAGGCCTCGAAATTGGGATGTTTGGGATATTTTGCAAACTGTAGGGAGGTTTGGGACAGATGTAACCAAACGCCGCTTTCAGTACTTGGCATATGTTGGGTATAAAAAGTCGTAATTTCAAACTGTGAATACGTGCAGAGAGCCAGAATTTGGCTCCAAAATATGGCTCAGGCCTCGAAATTGGGATGTTTTGGATATTTTGAAAACTGCAAGAAGGATTGAGACAAATGTGACCAAACACCGCTTTCAGTACTTGGTATATGTTGTGTGACGGTAACGCGTTGGTGTTCGGCTGTTCAAAAGCTAGGGGTATGGCCTCGACACATATAGAAAAAAAAAATAGAAAATCTGGAACTTCGTCTGTGGTAAGGTAAGGAGAAGACACACAAAACACAAGTAAATTTTAACAATGAAATTTTAATTACGTTAAAGAAAGCAAAACATGAATAAAATGGACATACAAATTCGTATAATAAAATCAATCAATCAAAGTAATAAGAATAATCAAATGGCAAAATGAAAAGTTACGTTGAGACAAGTGAGCAAATAACCAGTGTATGATAAACAAAGTAAATAGGTGCCGGAATATTGGCTTCAAGCTATCACTTCTCTTAGTACACGTAAGCCTGGGGCTTAGTCTACCAACGAGACGTGTTAACTTGTCGAAAGCACGGGATATTCTGAAGACTGAGGTCGTGGCGGCCCCAGACATCAAGTAGTATGGTGGGTAGAGTGCAGTTGCAGCTGGACCCGCAGCCAATCAGCGAGGAGCAGGCGACAAGACAGGTAGTTTGGCGGTTCGTGGTGGAGCAGGTGTTCCTGGCTGCATACGTTTTGCTCTCTGGCAAACCTTGGAGATGTTGTTGTCGTTGTTGAATATTTCTTCCATATTAGTTTTGTATAGATTTGTAGCGACGTATTTGGAGGGAAGAGCAGGCTCAATCTCTTGAAGGAGATTATTGTCACAGTTGGGTATAAAAAAGTCGTAATTTCAAACTGCGAATACGTGCAGAGAGCCAGAATTTGGCTCCAAAACATGGCTCAGTCCTCGAAATTGGGATGTTTGGGATATTTTGAAAACTGCTGGGAGGTTTGGGACAAATGTGAACAAATGCCGCTTTCAGTACTTGGTATATGTTGGGTATAAAAAGTCGTAATTTCAAACTGCGAATACGTGCAGAGAGCCAGAATCTGGCTCCAAAATATTGCTCAGGCCTCGAAATTGGGTTATTTGGGATATTTCGAAAACTGCAGGGGAGTTTGTGCAAAATGTCACTCACTGCCGCTTTCAGGACTTGGCATATGTTGGGTATAAAAAGTCGTAATTTCAAACTGCGAATACGTGCATAGATCCAGAATTTGGCTCCAAAATACGGCTCAGGCCTCGAAATTGGGATGTTTGGGATATTTTGAAAACTGCAGGGGGGTTTGGGACAAATATGACCAAACGCCGTTTTCAGAACTTTGCATATGTTGGGTATAAAAAGTCGTAATTTCAAAGTGCGAATACGTGCAGAGAGCCAAAATTTGGCTACAAAATATGGCTCAGGCCTCGAAATTGGGATGTTTGGGATATTTTGAAAACTGCATTGGGGTTTGGGACAGATGTAACCAAACGCCGCTTTCAGTACTTGGCATATGTTGGATATAAAAAGTCGAAATTTCAAACTGTAAATACGTGCAGAGAGCCAGAATTTGGCTCTATAATATGGCTCAGGCCTTGAAATTAGGATATTTGGGATATTTTGAAAACTGCAGGGAGGTTTGGGACAAATGTGACCAAACGCCGCTTTCAGTACTTGGCATGTGTTGGGTATATAAAGTCGTAATTTCAAACTGCGAATACGTGCAGAGAGCGAGAATTTGGCTCTAAAATATGGCTCAGGCCTCGAAATTGGGATATTTGGGATATTTTGAAAACTGCAGTGGGGATTGGGACAAATGTGACCAAACGCCGCTTTCAGAACTTGGCATATGTTGGGTATAAAAAAGTCGCAATTTCAAACTACGAATACGTGCAGAGAGCCAGAATTTGGCTCCAAAATATGGCTCAGGCCTCGAAATTGGGATATTTGGGATATTTCGAAAACTGCAGGGGAGTTTGTGCAAAATGTGACTCACTGCCGCTATCAGGACTTGGCATATGTTGGGTATAAAAAAGTCGAAATTTCAAACTGCGAATACGTGCAGAGAGCCAGAATTTGGCTCTATAATATGGCTCAGGCCTCGAAATTAGGATATTTGGGATATTTTGAAAACTGCAGGGGAGGTTTGGGACAAATGTGACCAAACACCGCTTTCAGTACTTGGAATGTGTTGGGTATATAAAGTCGTAATTTCAAACTGCGAATACGTGCAGAGAGCGAGAATTTGGCTCTAAAATATGGCTCAGGCCTCGAAATTGGGATATTTTGGATATTTTGAAAACTGCAGTGGGGATTGGGACAAATGTGACCAAACGCCGCTTTCAGAACTTGGCATATGTTGGGTATAAAAAAGTCGCAATTTCAAACTACGAATACGTGCAGAGAGCCAGAATTTGGCTCCAAAATATGGCTCAGGCCTCGAAATTGGGATATTTGGGATATTTCGAAAACTGCAGGGGAGTTTGTGCAAAATGTGACTCACTGCCGCTATCAGGACTTGGCATATGTTGGGTATAAAAAAGTCGAAATTTCAAACTGCGAATACGTGCAGAGAGCCAGAATTTGGCTCTATAATATGGCTCAGGCCTCGAAATTAGGATATTTGGGATATTTTGAAAACTGCAGGGGAGGTTTGGGACAAATGTGACCAAACACCGCTTTCAGTACTTGGAATGTGTTGGGTATATAAAGTCGTAATTTCAAACTGCGAATACGTGCAGAGAGCGAGAATTTGGCTCCAAAATATGGCTCAGGCCTTGAAATTGGGATATTTGTGATATTTTGAAAACTGCAGGGGAATTTGTGCAAAATGTGACTCACTGGCGCTTTCAGTACTTGGCATATGTTGGGTATAAAAATCGTAATATCAAACTGCGAATACGTGCAGAGAGCCAGAATTTGGCTCCAAAATATGGCTCAGGCCTCGATATTGTGATGTTTGGGATATTTTGAAAACTGCAGGGAGGTTTGGGACAAATGTAACCAAACGCCGCTTTCAGTACTTGGCATATGTTGGGTATAAAAAATTCGTAATTTCATACTGCGAATACGTGCAGAGAGCCAGAAGTTGGCTCCAAAATATGGCTCAGGCCTCGAAATTGGGATATTTGGGATATTTCAAAAACTGTAGGCGAGTTTGTGCAAAATTTGACTCACTGCTGCTTTCAGGACTTGGCATATGTTGGGTATAAAAAGTCGTAATTTCAAACTGCGAATACGTGCATAGAGCCAGAATTTGGCTCCAAAATATTGCTCAGTCCTCGAAATTGGGATGTTTGGGATATTTTGAAAACTGCAAGGGAGTTTGTGGGAAATGTGACTCACTGTCGCTTTTAGGACTTGGCATATGTTGGGCATAAAATGTCGTAATTTCAAACCGCGAATACGTGCATAGAGCCAGAAGTTGGCTCCAAAATATGGCTAAGGCCTCGAAATTGGGATGTTTGGGATATTTTGAAAACTGCAGGGGGGGTTTGGGACAAATGTGACCAAACGCCGCTTTCAGTACTTGGCATATGTTGGGTATAAAAAAGTCGTAATTTCAAACTGCGAATACGTGCAGAGAGCCAGAATTTGGCTCCAAAATATTGCTCAAGCCTCGAAATTGGGATATTTGGGATATTTCGAAAACTGCATGGGAGTTTGTGCGAAATGTGACTCACTGCCGCTTTCAGTACTTGGCATATGTTAGGTATAAAAAAGTCGTAATTTCAAACTGCGTATACGTGCATAGAGCCAGAATTTGGCTCCAAAGTACGGCTCAGGCCTCGAAATTGGGATGTTTAGGATATTTTGAAAACTGCAGGAGGGTATGGGACAAATGTCACCAAACGCCGCTTTCAGTAATTGGCATATGTTGGGTTTAAAAAAGTCGCAATTTCAAACTACGAATACGTGCAGAGAGCCAGAATTTGGCTCCAAAATATGGCTCAGGCCTCGAAATTGGGATGTTTGGGATATTTTGAAAACTGCAAGAAGGATTGAGACGAATGTGACCAAACGCCGCTTTCAGTACTTGGTATATGTTGGGTATAAAAAAGTCGTAATTTCAATCTGCGAATACGTGCATAGAGCCAGAATTTGGCTCCAAAATATGGCTCAGGCCTCGAAATTGGGATGTTTGGGATATTTTGAAAACTGCTGGGAGGTTTGGGACAAATGTGACCAAACGCCGCTTTCAGTAATTGGCATATGTTGGGTATAAAAAAGTCGCAATTTCAAACTACGAATACGTGCAGAGAGCCAGAATTTGGCTCCAAAATATGGCTCAGGCCTCGAAATTGGGATGTTTGGGATATTTTGAAAACTGCAAGAAGGATTGAGACAAATGTGACCAAACGCCGCTTTCAGTACTTGGTATATGTTGGGTATAAAAAATCGTAATTTCAATCTGCGAATACGTGCAGAGAGCCAGAATTTGGCTCCAAAATATGGCTCAGGCCTCTTAATTGGGTTATTTGGGATATTTCGAAAACTGCAGGGGAGTTTGTGCAAAATGTCACTCACTGCCGCTTTCAGGACTTGGCATATGTTGGGTATAAAAAGTCGTAATTTCAAACTGCGAATACGTGCATAGAGCCAGAATTTGGCTCCAAAATACGGCTCAGGCCTCGAAATTGGGATGTTTGGGATATTTTGAAAACTGCAGGGGAGTTTGGGACAGATGTAACCAAACGCCGCTTTCAGTACTTGCCAATTGTTGGGTATAAAAAGTCGTAATTTCAAACTGCGAATACGTGCAAAGAGCTTGTATTTGGCTCCAAAATATGGCTCAGGCCTCGAAATTGGGATGTTTGGGATATTTTGCAAACTGTAGGGAGGTTTGGGACAGATGTAACCAAACGCCGCTTTCAGTACTTGGCATATGTTGAGTATAAAAAGTCGTAATTTCAAACTGTGAATACGTGCAGAGAGCCAGAATTTGGCTCCAAAATATGGCTCAGGCCTCGAAATTGGGATGTTTTGGATATTTTGAAAACTGCAAGAAGGATTGAGACAAATGTGACCAAACACCGCTTTCAGTACTTGGTATATGTTGTGTGACGGTAACGCGTTGGTGTTCGGCTGTTCAAAAGCTAGGGGTATGGCCTCGTCACATATAGAAAAAAAAAATAGAAAATCTGGAACTTCGTCTGTGGTAAGGTAAGGAGAAGACACACAAAACACAAGTAAATTTTAACAATGAAATTTTAATTACGTTAAAGAAAGCAAAACATGAATAAAATGGACATACAAATTCGTATAATAAAATCAATCAATCAAAGTAATAAGAATAATCAAATGGCAAAATGAAAAGTTACGTTGAGACAAGTGAGCAAATAACCAGTGTATGATAAAGTAAATAGGTGCCGGAATATTGGCTTCAAGCTATCACTTCTCTTAGTACACATAAGCCTGGGGCTTAGTCTACCAACGAGACGTGTTAACTTGTCGAAAGCACGGGATATTCTGAAGACTGAGGTCGTGGCGGCCCCAGACATCAAGTAGTATGGTGGGTAGAGTGCAGTTGCAGCTGGACCCGCAGCCAATCAGCGAGGAGCAGGCGACAAGACAGGTAGTTTGGCGGTTCGTGGTGGAGCAGGTGTTCCTGGCTGCATACGTTTTGCTCTCTGGCAAACCTTGGAGATGTTGTTGTCGTTGTTGAATATTTCTTCCATATCAGTTTTGTATAGATTTGTAGCGACGTATTTGGAGGGAAGAGCAGGCTCAATCTCTTGAAGGAGATTATTGTCACAGTTGGGTATAAAAAAGTCGTAATTTCAAACTGCGAATACGTGCAGAGAGCCAGAATTTGGCTCCAAAACATGGCTCAGTCCTCGAAATTGGGATGTTTGGGATATTTTGAAAACTGCTGGGAGGTTTGGGACAAATGTGAACAAATGCCGCTTTCAGTACTTGGTATATGTTGGGTATAAAAAGTCGTAATTTCAAACTGCGAATACGTGCAGAGAGCCAGAATCTGGCTCCAAAATATTGCTCAGGCCTCGAAATTGGGTTATTTGGGATATTTCGAAAACTGCAGGGGAGTTTGTGCAAAATGTCACTCACTGCCGCTTTCAGGACTTGGCATATGTTGGGTATAAAAAGTCGTAATTTCAAACTGCGAATACGTGCATAGATCCAGAATTTGGCTCCAAAATACGGCTCAGGCCTCGAAATTGGGATGTTTGGGATATTTTGAAAACTGCAGGGGGGTTTGGGACAAATATGACCAAACGCCGTTTTCAGAACTTTGCATATGTTGGGTATAAAAAGTCGTAATTTCAAAGTGCGAATACGTGCAGAGAGCCAAAATTTGGCTACAAAATATGGCTCAGGCCTCGAAATTGGGATGTTTGGGATATTTTGAAAACTGCATTGGGGTTTGGGACAGATGTAACCAAACGCCGCTTTCAGTACTTGGCATATGTTGGATATAAAAAGTCGAAATTTCAAACTGTAAATACGTGCAGAGAGCCAGAATTTGGCTCTATAATATGGCTCAGGCCTTGAAATTAGGATATTTGGGATATTTTGAAAACTGCAGGGAGGTTTGGGACAAATGTGACCAAACGCCGCTTTCAGTACTTGGCATGTGTTGGGTATATAAAGTCGTAATTTCAAACTGCGAATACGTGCAGAGAGCGAGAATTTGGCTCTAAAATATGGCTCAGGCCTCGAAATTGGGATATTTGGGATATTTTGAAAACTGCAGTGGGGATTGGGACAAATGTGACCAAACGCCGCTTTCAGAACTTGGCATATGTTGGGTATAAAAAAGTCGCAATTTCAAACTACGAATACGTGCAGAGAGCCAGAATTTGGCTCCAAAATATGGCTCAGGCCTCGAAATTGGGATATTTGGGATATTTCGAAAACTGCAGGGGAGTTTGTGCAAAATGTGACTCACTGCCGCTATCAGGACTTGGCATATGTTGGGTATAAAAAAGTCGAAATTTCAAACTGCGAATACGTGCAGAGAGCCAGAATTTGGCTCTATAATATGGCTCAGGCCTCGAAATTAGGATATTTGGGATATTTTGAAAACTGCAGGGGAGGTTTGGGACAAATGTGACCAAACACCGCTTTCAGTACTTGGAATGTGTTGGGTATATAAAGTCGTAATTTCAAACTGCGAATACGTGCAGAGAGCGAGAATTTGGCTCTAAAATATGGCTCAGGCCTCGAAATTGGGATATTTGGGATATTTTGAAAACTGCAGTGGGGATTGGGACAAATGTGACCAAACGCCGCTTTCAGAACTTGGCATATGTTGGGTATAAAAAAGTCGCAATTTCAAACTACGAATACGTGCAGAGAGCCAGAATTTGGCTCCAAAATATGGCTCAGGCCTCGAAATTGGGATATTTGGGATATTTCGAAAACTGCAGGGGAGTTTGTGCAAAATGTGACTCTCTGCCGCTATCAGGACTTGGCATATGTTGGGTATAAAAAAGTCGAAATTTCAAACTGCGAATACGTGCAGAGAGCCAGAATTTGGCTCTATAATATGGCTCAGGCCTCGAAATTAGGATATTTGGGATATTTTGAAAACTGCAGGGGAGGTTTGGGACAAATGTGACCAAACACCGCTTTCAGTACTTGGAATGTGTTGGGTATATAAAGTCGTAATTTCAAACTGCGAATACGTGCAGAGAGCGAGAATTTGGCTCCAAAATATGGCTCAGGCCTTGAAATTGGGATATTTGTGATATTTTGAAAACTGCAGGGGAGTTTGTGCAAAATGTGACTCACTGCCGCTATCAGGACTTGGCATATGTTGGGAATAAAAAGTCGTTATTTCAAACTGTGTATACGTGCATAGAGCCAGAATTTGGCTCCAAAATACGGCTCACGCCTCTAAATTGGGATGTTTAGGATATTTTGAAAACTGCAGTGGGGTTTGGGACAAATGTCACCAAACGCCGCTTTCAGTACTTCGCATATGTTGGGTATAAAAAAGTCGTAATTTCAAACTGAGAATACGTGCAGAGAGCCAGAATTTGGCTCCAAAATATAGCTCAGGCCTCGAAATTGGGATATTTGGGATGTTTCCAAAACTGCAGGGGAGTTTGTGCAAAATGTGACTCACTGCCGCTATCAGGACTTGGCATATGCTGGGTATAAAAAGTCGTAATTTCAAACTGCTTATACGTGCATAGAGCCAGAATTTGGCTCCAAAATATGGCTCAGGCCTCGAAATTGGGATGTTTAGGATATTTTGAAAACTACAGGAGGGTATGGGACAAATGTCACCAAACGCCACTTTCAGTACTTTGCATATGTTGGGTATAAAAAAGTCGCAATTTCAAACTACGAATACGTGCAGAGAGCCAGAATTTGGCTCCAAAATATGGCTCAGGCCTCGAAATTGGGATGTTTGGGATATTTTGAAAACTGCAAGAAGGATTGAGACAAATGTGACCAAACGCCGCTTTCAGTACTTGGTATATGTTGGGTATAAAAAAGTCGTAATTTCAATCTGCAAATACGTGCATAGAGCCAGAATTTGGCTCCAAAATATGGCTCAGGCCTCGAAATTGGGATGTTTGGGATATTTTGAAAACTGCAGGGAGGTTTGGGACAAATGTGACCAAACGCCGCTTTCAGTACTTGGCATATGTTGGGTATATAAAGTCGTAATTTGAAACTGCGAATACGTGCAGAGAGCCAGAATTTGGCTCCAAAATATGGCTCAGGCCTAGAAATTGGAATATTTGGGATATTTTGAAAACTGCAAGGGAGTTTGTGCAAAATTTGACTCACTGCCGCTTTCAGGACTTGGCATATGTTGGGTATAAAAAGTCGTAATTTCAAACTGCGAATATGTGCATTAGCCATAATTTGGCTCCAAAATACGGCTCAGGCCTCGAAATTGGGATGTTTGGGATATTTTGAAAACTGCAGGGGGGTTTGGGACAGATGTAACCAAACGCCGCTTTCAGTACTTGGCATATGTTGGGTAAAAAAAGTCGTAATTTCAAACTGCGAATACGTGCAGAGAGCCAGAATTTGGCTCTATAATATGGCTCAGGCCTCGAAATTAGGATATTTGGGATATTTTGAAAACTGCAGGGAGGTTTGGGACAAATGTGACCAAACGCCGCTTTCAGTACTTGGCATATGTTGGGTATATAGATTCGTAATTTCAAAAAGCGAATACGTGCAGAGAGCGAGAATTTGGCTCCAAAATATGGCTCAGGCCTCGAAATTGGGATGTTTGGGATATTTTGAAAACTGCAGGGGGGTTTGGGATATATGTGACCAAACGCCGCTTTCATTACTAGGCACATGTTGGCTATAAAAAAGTCGTAATTTCAAACGTCGAATACGTGCAGAGAGCCAGAATTTGGCTCCAAACTATAGCTCAGGCCTCGAAATTGGGATATTTGGGATGTTTCCAAAACTGCAGGGGAGTTTGTGCAAAATGTGACTCACTGCCGCTATCAAGACTTGGCATATGCTGGGTAAAAAAGTCGTAATTTCAAACTGCGTATACGTGCATAGAGCCAGAATTTCGCTCGAAAATACGGCTCAGGCCTCGAAATTGGGATGTTTAGGATATTTTGAAAACTGCAGGGAGGTTTGCGTCAAATGTCACCAAACGCCGCTTTCAGTACATCGCATATGTTGGGTATAAAAAAGTCGTAATTTAAAACTGCGAATACGTGCAGAGAGCCAGAATTTGGCTCCAAAATATGGCTCAGGCCTCGAAATTGGAATATTTCGGATATTTTGAAAGCTGCAGGGGAGTTTGTGCAAAATGTGACTCACTGCCGCTATCAAGACTTGGCATATGTTGGGTATAAAAAAGTCGTAATTTAAAACTGCGAATACCTGCAGAGAGCCAGAATTTGGCTCCAAAATATGGCTCAGGCCTCGAAATTGGAATATTTCGGATATTTTGAAAGCTGCAGGGGAGTTTGTGCAAAATATGACTCACTGCCGCTTTCAGAACTTGGCATATGTTGGGTATAAAAAAGTGATGTGGAAAGCATGGGGGATTTTTGTTTATATCGCAGAATGGTGACTGATAGGGGCTAGTGCGTGATGCTTTCCTACTAATCCAGACCCACTCAGATGCACCTGCTATATTTAGATCAACAACACTGCTGATCTATGATTCATCCAGTGTCTAATGTCACTTAGTGGAGAGATTTAGCAAGAGGTCAGCAGCAGATCAACTTTTTCTAAATACCATGTTGGCGATCACAGCAAACAATGAGGGTGAAAAAAAGTTCATTTGCTGAGAGATTGTAATTCAGTAGAACTCCATTCACACTGACTGATGCCAAAATCTAGTACATCCATATCAGCCTGGATAGCTCCAGGGAGCCTCTGGCTCTCGCCATGTAAATGATGTTTCATTACATTCATTTTTTTTTTACCCTGTCTGTAAGACATCGTTTTCTACAGATAAAATAATAACTATTTGGTATTTTTGAACATCATTCTCATAAATTTCTGCTCTGTTTAATTGAAGCCTTTTTATTTCTGCCATCCAACTATTATGAAGCTAAATGAGCTACGTAACAGCAATCCACGATTAGCAGAACTCACTACCAAACAGGTCAGTAGGAGGGATGAAGTTTGATGCAAATGACAGATAAGGACACACTTTAAAAGGATTCAGTATAAGTAGAAAAATAAACACACAATTTAACAGGAGCATCTCTAAGCAGTAGCGTATATACTAAGCCTACAAACATAGGATTATGCCTAAACAGTAGGAGTGAGTGCTCCCAAAGACACAAAGCCAGTGTTCTAAACACTTATGGTGCCATATCACCCGGATTTAAAAAATTGTTGTAGGGTATTCATAATTTATTATCCTGATACATGTGAAAGGTGCTGCACCTAGGCCAAGTTTCAGCATCTCAGCCTAAATAGAGACGGAGAAAAAAAAAAAAAAAAAAAAGACGAATTTTTCAACCATGTTCAAAAAATTTCACAGCCCACAATTGTGAACCAAAATCATTTATACGACACTCAGCTATGACCTTACTATATAATAAAGATTTGCATGTCACATTATTATCCCAGATGTATTTAGTGCAATAATACAGGTTTTATAAAAGTTTCCCAAAAACGTATGCAACAAAATGAGGTGTATCATTATTTATAAAATCAATAAATCTACGTAGATAAGAATAATGACATGCGTTTATAGAGGCGTAAACTCTACATATAATGTGCAAGTTTCATGTAAATAGAATAATAAATAAAGGCTGTGAAATTTTATCTAGTTGTAAAAGTTGGAGTTGCGTAGCGCGCTCTCAAAGTTTCTCGACCTGCTGTCACTCGTGACTGGTGATTTACGCATTGCGGCCAGCTCGTATGGAGAGCTCGCATGCATCTAGCTGTCAATGCTTCTCTCTTGTTCGTTTGGTAAGTCATATTGCAGTACAAATAGCTAAATTTCTCCATAGTGCCCTCTACGGCAACAGGAAGCCGGCGGCTTGTCAAAGGTTCCCCTATGGTTCCTGAGAATTTTGTCTATCTGTATTTTGAGCGCGCAAACTGCTGCATTATGACATTAAAGGTAGTGTGATAATATGCACAACGTGTTTTGTAGCTAAGGTAAAGGTGACTTGTAATGTTTAGCAACAAGCCACCCTAGATTGTTTACTGTGTTGACGACGACGTTTCGGTCCTGGACCATTCTCAAGTCGACTTGAGAATGGTCCAGGATGGACCGAAACGTCGTCATCCCTTCACCTGCTAGTGTGTGGCCTGGTCAAACTACTTCAGCCACGTTATTGTGACTCATCGCCTGCACTTAGTGTGTTAACGACTGGGGCGATGGAGTGGTCATATCAGGATGGCAATTGTGCAAATAAATGTGGAAGATAATTGTTTCCATCTTGTTTACTCTGCGATATGAAATGGTTTCACCTGTAAATGGTCCTTTTTGACAATGTAATCTACTAGGCAAAATAACGTTGGTTTAGTGCTCAGAGACCATATACTGTACTTAAGAGGTTTTAAGCATGTTATTTATATAATTTAGGCCAATAAACAGCTAAATAAATTAATAATACACAGTACGTTTATCTAAGGTTAGCTAAAGGTTTGTTTTTAGTGGAAGACCCTAATAAGATAATGTGTTTCTATGTAACTTTAAAAGAACATTGATGCTTAACCATAGCCTCATGAGTCGGAGACAAAAATGTACTCCGTTAGGCTATTGCAGTCTTATCAGTCTTGCCTACTCGCTATTGTTGATACAATCTTTAATTAATCTCCATTGCAATTTCACCTTTTCCAGTGATTGGTTCCAGTGTTCTTGAAATTCATAATTGTATTTTCCTACTCGATTGTATTTGAAATAAACTGTTTATACTTACCCTGGTGCTACATAGCCTTCCTGGTTTGGTGCCTTATTTTAATAATTACTTATACTTGCCCTTAATATATGTAAAAAATATTTTTTCAGGAGTGTGGCACGTGTGGACAAGTGTTGGATCAGAGGAGTCAAGGTAAAGTGCTTATTTAACAACTAGTTCTGGGGAGGAGCGGGTGGAACTAGATGGACGTAGTCAACTTCACATTCTTGTTACACTAACACTGGTTTGTGCCTCGGAGAGGCTGCAGGATCCAGTAAGTTCAGTAGATCTTCGGTTTCAACTCCTTTTGACCATGTCGTAGCTCAGTCGATTACGGCAGCGTCTGGGATGCTCTCGGACGCAGGTTCGAATCCTCGTCCCGGCCCTTGTGGATTTGTACACTCTTGTTAGCAGGCTGAGAGCTTTTCTTTCCCATAGATTTATTTATAGAAGAGTTAGCAATAAGTCGGCTGGGTTTATTAACGTATTGTTTTTAGGCCCCATTTACATTATGCCGTTCAGTTTTGGTCGCCATACTAAAGAATGGACATAATTCACTAGAACACGTCAGTTAGGATGACAAAGTTAATCCCGCAAATTAGAAAGCTTCCATATGAAGAGATGTTGGAAAAACCTTAACGTGACATGATTGAAGTGTACAAGTGGATGAATGGGCATAACAAGGGAGTTATTGATAAGGCTTTAAATGAAGATAAGTTTAGATTTAGGAAATACCTGGGTAAATACTGGTTTGGTAACTGGGTTGTGGATTTGCGGAACCAATTACTGGATCATGTGCAGACGACGAGTCACAATAATACCTGCGTTCACAGTTCATCCTCGTCGCCAATGTGGTGTTTGTGTGTTACTGAGGAAGTCTTGGTTGTAGGGTTGATGTAAAGTCATGACTTGGTTACTGACTTTAATACTTAATATGATTACATGACTAGTAGCTACCAAGCTTGGCGGGCGTCCTGTACGCTCTCTTGTTTACCTCCTCTCTCTGGCGTCCCAGCCGCCGCACATAGAAAACGGATGGTACCATTTTCTGTGAACATGACAAGCCCCAGGCGAGGTGTGGAAAGAAAGTCCAGCCAGGGGCGTTCAATCTGCGCGCCAAGATGGCCGACCTTCGGGCGGGAATCTCCTCCACAACCAAATCTTTTATTGAGGAGTTGTTGCCATTATACCAGTTTTCGCCTCGCATAATTTTTTCTCATTTGGAAATACATTATTATCTTCACTATAAATTACTACTATAGTGTGTCATTTCTGCTCACACTCATCTCTAAATAAAATGATTACAAATATTTCCAAAGACATAAACTGCCTCATCCAGCCCGCCTCTTCCCTCATTCCAAATCCAAAAACCCTCCAACTCCAAGAGGAATTTCAAACTGCGAATACGTGCAGAGAACCAGAATTTGGCTCCAAAATATGGCTCAGGCCTCGAAATTGAGATGTTTGGGATATTTTGAAAACTGCAGGGGAGTTTGTGCAAAATGTGACTCACTGCTGCTTTCAGTACTTGTCATATGTTGTGTATAAAAAGTCGTAATTTCAAACTGCGAATAAGTGCAGAGAGCCAGAATTTGGCTCCAAAGTATGGCTCAGGCGTCGAAATTTGGATATTTGGGATATTTTGAAACCTGCAGGGGAGTTTGTGCTAAATGTGACTCACTGCTGCTTTCAGTACTTGGCATATGTTGTGTATAAAAAGTCAAAATTTCAAACTGCGAATACGTGCATAGAGCCAAAATTTGGCTCCAAAATATTGCTCAGTCCTCGAAATTGGGATGTTTTGGATATTTTGAAAACTGCAGGGGGGGGGGGGGTTTGGGACAAATATGACCAAACGCCGCTTTCAGTACTTGGTATATGTTGGGTATAAAAAAGTCGTAATTTCAAACTGCGAATACGTGCAGAGAGCCAAAATTTGGCTCCAAAATATGGCTCATGCCTCGAAATTGGGATGTTTGGGATATTTCGAAAACTGCAAGGGAGTTTGTGCAAAATGTGACTAACTCCCGCTTTCAGGACTTAGCATATGTTGGGTATAAAAAGTCGTAATTTCAAACTTCGAATACGTGCAGAGAGCCAGAATTTGGCTCCAAAATATGGCTCAGGCCTCGAAATTGGGATGTTTAGGATATTTTGAAAACTGCAGGAGGGTATGGGACAAATGTCACCAAACGCCGCTTTCAGTACTTTGCATATGTTGGGTATAAAAAAGTCGTAATTTAAAACTGTGAATACGTGCAGAGAGCCAGAATTTGGCTCCAAAATATGGCTCAGGCCTCGAAATTGGGATGTTTAGGATATTTTGAAAACTGCAGGAGGGTATGGGACAAATGTCACCAAACGCCGCTTTCAGTACTTTGCATATGTTGGGTATAAAAAAGTCGTAATTTCAAACTGCGTATACGTGCATAGAGCCAGAATTTGGCTCCAAAATACGGCTCAGGCCTCGAAATTGGGATGTTTAGGATATTTTGAAAACTGCAGGGGGGTATGGGACAAATGTCACCAAACGCCGCTTTCAGTAATTGGCATATGTTGGGTATAAAAAATTCGCAATTTCAAACTGCGAATACGTGCAGAGAGCCAAAATTTGGCTCCAAAATATGGCTCATGCCTCGAAATTGGGATGTTTGGGATATTTCGAAAACTGCAAGGGAGTTTGTGCAAAATGTGACTAACTCCCGCTTTCAGGACTTAGCATATGTTGGGTATAAAAAGTCGTAATTTCAAACTTCGAATACGTGCAGAGAGCCAGAATTTGGCTCCAAAATATGGCTCAGGCCTCGAAATTGGGATGTTTAGGATATTTTGAAAACTGCAGGAGGGTATGGGACAAATGTCACCAAACGCCGCTTTCAGTAATTGGCATATGTTGGGTATAAAAAATTCGCAATTTCAAACTACGAATACGTGCAGAGAGCCAGAATTTGGCTCCAAAATATGGCTCAGGCCTCGAAATTGGCATGTTTGGGATATTTTGAAAACTGCTGGGAGGTTTGGGACAAATGTGACCAAATGCCGCTTTCAGTACTTGGTATATGTTGGGTATAAAAAGTCGTAATTTCAAACTGCGAATACGTGCAGAGAGCCAGAATTTGGCTCCAAAATATGGCTCAGGCCTCTTAATTGGGTTATTTGGGATATTTCGAAAACTGCAGGGAAGTTTGTGCAAAATGTCACTCACTGCCGCTTTCAGGACTTGGCATATGTTGGGTATAAAAAGTCGTAATTTCAAACTGCGAATACGTGCATAGAGCCAGAATTTGGCTCCAAAATACGGCTCAGGCCTCGAAATTGGGATGTTTGGGATATTTTGAAAACTGCAGGGGGGTTTTGGAAAAATATGACCAAACGCCGCTTTCAGAACTTGGCATATGTTGGGTATAAAAAGTCGTAATTTCAAACTGCGAATACGTGCAAAGAGCTTGTATTTGGCTCCAAAATATGGCTCATGCCTCGAAATTGGGATATTTGGGATATTTCGAAAACTGCAAGGGAGTTTGTGCAAAATGTGACTAACTCCCGCTTTCAGGACTTAGCATATGTTGGGTATAAAAAGTCGTAATTTCAAACTGCGAATACGTGCAGAGAGCCAAAATTTGGCTCCAAAATATGGCTCATGCCTCGAAATTGGGATGTTTGGGATATTTCGAAAACTGCAAGGGAGTTTGTGCAAAATGTGACTAACTCCCGCTTTCAGGACTTAGCATATGTTGGGTATAAAAAGTCGTAATTTCAAACTTCGAATACGTGCAGAGAGCCAGAATTTGGCTCCAAAATATGGCTCAGGCCTCGAAATTGGGATGTTTGGGATATTTTGAAAACTGCAGGGAGGTTTGGGACAAATTTGACCAAATGCCACTTTCAGTACTTGGCATAAGTTGGGAATAAAAAGTCGTAATTTCAAACTTTGAATACATGCAGAGAGCCAAAATTTGGCTCCAAAATATTGCTCAGGCCTCTAAATTGGGATATTTGATATATTTCGAAAACTGCAGGGGAGCTTGTGCGAAATGTGACTCACTGCCATTTTCAGGACTTGGCATATGTTGGGTATAAAATGTCGTAATTTCAAACCGCGAATACGTGCATAGAGCCAGAATTTGGCTCCAAAATATGGCTAAGGCCTCGAAATTGGGATGTTTGGGATATTTTGAAAACTGCAGGGGGGGGGGGGTTTGGGACAAATGTGACCAAACACCGCTTTCAGTACTTGGCATATGTTGGGTATAAAAATCGTAATATCAAACTGCGAATACGTGCAGAGAGCTAGAACTTGGCTCCAAAATATGGCTCAGGCCTCGAAATTGGGATGTTTGGGATATTTTGAAAACTGCAGGGGGGTTTGGGACAGATGTAACCAAACGCCGCTTTCAGTACTTGCCATATGTTGGGTATAAAAAGTCGTAATTTCGAACTGCGAATACGTGCAAAGAGCTGGTATTTGGCTCCAAAATATGGCTCAGGCCTCGAAATTGGGATGTTTGGGATATTTTGAAAACTGCAGGGAGGTTTGGGACAGATGTAACCAAACGCCGCTTTCATTACTTGGCATATGTTGGGTATAAAATAGTCGTAATTTCAAACGGCGAATACGTGCAGAAAGCCAGAATTTGGCTCCAAAATATAGCTCAGGCCTCGAAATTGGGATATTTGGGATATTTCGAAAACTGCAGGGGAGTTTGTCCAAAATGTGACTCACTGCCGCTATCAGGACTTGGCATATGTTGGGAATAAAAAGTCGTTATTTCAAACTGCGTATACGTGCATAGAGCCAAAATTTGGCTCCAAAATACGGCTCAGGCCTCTAAATTGGGATGTTTAGGATATTTTGAAAACTGCAGTGGGGTTTGGGACAAATGTCACCGAACGCCGCTTTCATTACTAGGCACATGTTGGCTATAAAAAAGTCGTAATTTCAAACGGCGAATACGTGCGTAGAGCCAGAATTTGGCTCCAAAATATAGCTCAGGCCTCGAAATTGGGATATTTGGGATGTTTCCAAAACTGCAGGGGAGTTTGTGCAAAATGTGACTCACTGTTGCTATCAGGACTTGGCATATGCTGGGTATAAAAAGTCGTAATTTCAAACTGTGTATACGTGCATAGAGCCAGAATTTGGCTCCAAAATACGGCTCAGGCCTCGAAATTGGGATGTTTAGGATATTTTGAAAACTGCAGGAGGGTATGGGACAAATGTCACCAAACGCCGCTTTCAGTACTTTGCATAAGTTGGGTATAAAAAAGTCGTAATTTAAAACTGTGAATACGTGCAGAGAGCCAGAATTTGGCTCCAAAATATGGCTCAGGCCTCGAAATTGGGATGTTTAGGATATTTTGAAAACTGCAGGAGGGTATGGGACAAATGTCACCAAACGCCGCTTTCAGTACTTTGCATATGTTGGGTATAAAAAAGTCGTAATTTCGAACTGCTTATACGTGCATAGAGCCAGAATTTGGCTCCAAAATACGGCTCAGGCCTCGAAATTGGGATGTTTAGGATATTTTGAAAACTGCAGGAGGGTATGGGACAAATGTCACCAAACGCCGCTTTCAGTAATTGGCATATGTTGGGTATAAAAAATTCGCAATTTCAAACTACGAATACGTGCAGAGAGCCAGAATTTGGCTCCAAAATATGGCTCAGGCCTCGAAATTGGGATGTTTGGGATATTTTGAAAACTGCTGGGAGGTTTGGGACAAATGTGACCAAATGCCGCTTTCAGTACTTGGTATATGTTGGGTATAAAAAGTCGTAATTTCAAACTGCGAATACGTGCAGAGAGCCAGAATTTGGCTCCAAAATATGGCTCAGGCCTCTTAATTGGGTTATTTGGGATATTTCGAAAACTGCAGGGGAGTTTGTGCAAAATGTCACTCACTGCCGCTTTCAGGACTTGGCATATGTTGGGTATAAAAAGTCGTAATTTCAAACTGCGAATACGTGCATAGAGCCAGAATTTGGCTCCAAAATACGGCTCAGGCCTCGAAATTGGGATGTTTGGGATATTTTGAAAACTGCAGGGGGGTTTTGGAAAAATATGACCAAACGCCGCTTTCAGAACTTGGCATATGTTGGGTATAAAAAGTCGTAATTTCAAACTGCGAATACGTGCAAAGAGCTTGTATTTGGCTCCAAAATATGGCTCAGGCCTCGAAATTGGGATGTTTGGGATATTTTGAAAACTGCAGGGAGGTTTGGGACAAATTTGACCAAATGCCACTTTCAGTACTTGGCATAAGTTGGGTATAAAAAGTCGTAATTTCAAACTTTGAATACGTGCAGAGAGCCAAAATTTGGCTCCAAAATATTGCTCAGGCCTCTAAATTGGGATATTTGAGATATTTCGAAAACTGCAGGGGAGCTTGTGCGAAATGTGACTCACTGCCATTTTCAGGACTTGGCATATGTTGGGTATAAAATGTCGTAATTTCAAACCGCGAATACGTGCATAGAGCCAGAATTTGGCTCCAAAATATGGCTAAGGCCTCGAAATTGGGATGTTTGGGATATTTTGAAAACTGCAGGGGGGCGTTTGGGACAAATGTGACCAAACACCGCTTTCAGTACTTGGCATATGTTGGGTATAAAAAATTCGTAATTTCAAACTGCGAATATGTGCAGAGAGCCAGAATTTGGCTCCAAAATATGGCTCAGGCCTCGAAATTTTGATATTTGGGATATTTTGAAAACTGCAGGGGAGTTCGTGCAAAATTTGACTCACTGCTGCTTTCAGGACTTGGCATATGTTGGGTATAAAAAGTCGTAATTTCAAACCGCGAATACGTGCATAGAGCCAGAATTTGGCTCCAAAATATGGCTAAGGCCTCGAAATTGGGATGTTTGGGATATTTTGAAAACTGCAGGGGGGGGGGGTTTGGGACAAATGTGACCAAACACCGCTTTCAGTACTTGGCATATGTTGGGTATAAAAATCGTAATATCAAACTGCGAATACGTGCAGAGAGCTAGAACTTGGCTCCAAAATATGGCTCAGGCCTCGATATTGTGATGTTTGGGATATTTTGAAAACTGCTGGGAGGTTTGGGACAAATATAACCAAACGCCGCTTTCAACACTTGGCATATGTTGGGTATAAAAAGTCGTAATTTCAAAGTGCGAATACGTGCAGAGAGCCAAAATTTGGCTCCAAAATATGGCTCAGGCCTCGAAATTGGGATGTTTGGGATATTTTGAAAACTGCGGGGGGGTTTGGGACAGATGTAACCAAACGCCGCTTTCAGTACTTGCCATATGTTGGGTATAAAAAGTCGTAATTTCGAACTGCGAATACGTGCAAAGAGCTGGTATTTGGCTCCAAAATGTGGCTCAGGCCTCGAAATTGGGATGTTTGGGATATTTTGAAAACTGCAGGGGGGTTTGGGACAGATGTAACCAAACGCCGCTTTCATTACTTGGCATATGTTGGGTATAAAATAATCGTAATTTCAAACGGCGAATACGTGCAGAAAGCCAGAATTTGGCTCCAAAACATAGCTCAGGCCTCGAAATTGGGATATTTGGGATATTTCGAAAACTGCAGGGGAGTTTGTGCAAAATGTGACTCACTGCCGCTATCAGGACTTGGCATATGTTGGGAATAAAAAGTCGTTATTTCAAACTGCGTATACGTGCATAGAGCCAAAATTTGGCTCCAAAATACGGCTCAGGCCTCGAAATTGGGATGTTTAGGATATTTTGAAAACTGCAGGAGGGTATGGGACAAATGTCACCAAACGCCGCTGTAACGGTTCTATTGTTACGTAAAGTATGGTGACAAATAAACACAGACACTAAGATACTATATATATATTTGGTCGAATATACAGAAGTACACAGGTGATACGTTGGTGTGAGTTGAGCGCACTGAGCGTTGGTACAGTATCTCGCAAGTGTCTGCTCTAGACCACACTTGAAAGTAGACTCTGGTTAATGTTTGCTATTGCTGCTTATATGCCCGGGCAACGCCTCACCTCATTCATCTCCAAAGGTTGACAGGAATATTAACAAAGCATTTGGAGCGAGTATATTATTGGGATAATCTACTCGCTACAGAACTCCCCCTCCCAGGGGATGAAAGGAAAAATACTTGATCAAGGAACTTAGCTGGTCGGTGAATTGTACGCCCTGCTCGCGTTACATAACCATCAAAGTTAACTTCCTCCTCTTCGCTGATGTCATCTAACTGGGGTCGTAGGGTGGGAGGTCGCACAGGATCGTCCGTCGTCGTAGGAGGCGGTGCTGCTGGTAACTGTGGTCGAAAAGTGAACTGCGTAGTCGGCGGATGTGTCTCTGGATTTAGCAGTGTCGCAGACGTTGAGACGAAGCCTGGAGCAGAGCAGAGAGCTGAGTGAGGCCGGAGTCGTGGAGCTCTATGTGGGAGAGCGTGGCGGCTCGATTGAGAATTGTGAGTGTCTAAACTCGGGGAGCGAGAGCGTGGCGGCTCGATGCGGTCGTAGTCTGCTGTCTGCTCTGTGTCGAAGCTGTAGCGTCTTGGGTTGATTAGGACTGTACACGCCGAGTACTACATTGTTGACTGTGGAAATTGTAGTCTGGTACCAAAAGATGTAGGCAGTGTGTGGACAAGCTCGGTGTAGCAGGAGAGAAGAATGTGCATAATTGTTGCGTCCTTGGGTCGCTGGTGGAGCATTTAGATCCGGGGCGGATGGGCTCGGGCACCAGGACATTAGGAGGTAATGTAGGCACGTAGTTAGGACAACGAGGTAATCACTGCTAGAGCTGAATTGTCCTGGAGGCGACGAAGAGTCGGAAACCCAAGCTGTAAGTCCTGTACTGCGCAAAGTGCTTGAGTCGGCAGAGTATCAGAATGCAGTGAACGTGTAGATGAATCTGACGAAAGAGCAGCTTTCGTGGGCGCCCCTGTAGAACAAGCAGTGCCCTGGCAGCGACGGAGAGTCGGCAGGACAGGCTGTAGATCACACGTTATGTAGTTACTGATGAAGCTGCCAGATGAGTGAGTAGTGATCGTGGAGCAGCAAGCCGTAGTAGATGAAAATGCAGAGACGATCGCGATGAAAATCATAGCTATGGCAAGGGTGTTGGCAACGTTCCATGACAGGTGGCTGCGGTCCACAGCAAGCAGCAGCAGTGGAGGTCCAGTGAGAGTCCATGTTGTAGTCCATCGTGGCTGGGTATCGTCGAAACTCTCTGAGGTCACCAATGTAACGGTTCTTGGTTACGTAAAGTATGGTGACAAATAAACACAGACACTAAGATACTATATATATATTTGGTCGAATATACAGAAGTACACAGGTGATACGTTGGTGTGAGTTGAGCGCACTGAGCGTTGGTACAGTATCTCGCAAGTGTCTGCTCTAGACCACACTTGAAAGTAGACTAGTTAATGTTCGCTACACCGCTGCTTATATTGCTCGGGCATCTCACCGTGTTGCCCGGGCAACGCCTCACCTCATTCATCTCCAAAGGTTGACAGGAACATTAACACTATTTTTGGAGCGAGTATATTATTGGGATAATCTACTCGCTACACCGCTTTCAGTACTTTGCATAAGTTGGGTATAAAAAAGTCGTAATTTAAAACTGTGAATACATGCAGAGAGCCAGAATTTGGCTTCAAAATATGGCTCAGGCCTCGAAATTGGGATGTTTAGGATATTTTGAAAACTGCAGGAGGGTATGGGACAAATGTCACCAAACGCCGCTTTCAGTACTTTGCATATGTTGGGTATAAAAAAGTCGTAATTTCAAACTGCTTATACGTGCATAGAGCCAGAATTTGGCTCCAAAATACGGCTCAGGCCTCGAAATTGGGATGTTTAGGATATTTTGAAAACTGCAGGAGGGTATGGGACAAATCTCACCAAACGCCGCTTTCAGTAATTGGCATATGTTGGGTATAAAAAATTCGCAATTTCAAACTACGAATACGTGCAGAGAGCCAGAATTTGGCTCCAAAATATGGCTCAGGCCTCGAAATTGGGATGTTTGGGATATTTTGAAAACTGCTGGGAGGTTTGGGACAAATGTGACCAAATGCCGCTTTCAGTACTTGGTATATGTTGGGTATAAAAAGTCGTAATTTCAAACTGCGAATACGTGCAGAGAGCCAGAATTTGGCTCCAAAATATGGCTCAGGCCTCTTAATTGGGTTATTTGGGATATTTCGAAAACTGCAGGGGAGTTTGTGCAAAATGTCACTCACTGCCGCTTTCAGGACTTGGCATATGTTGGGTATAAAAAGTCGTAATTTCAAACTGCGAATACGTGCATAGAGCCAGAATTTGGCTCCAAAATACGGCTCAGGCCTCGAAATTGGGATGTTTGGGATATTTTGAAAACTGCAGGGGGGTTTTGGAAAAATATGAC
The DNA here is from genome assembly GCF_040958095.1 of Procambarus clarkii. NCBI lineage: Eukaryota > Metazoa > Arthropoda > Malacostraca > Decapoda > Cambaridae > Procambarus > Procambarus clarkii. The sequence continues at coordinate 1,523,180 of NC_091197.1, read as the reverse complement.
CAAACGCCGCTTTCAGAACTTGGCATATGTTGGGTATAAAAAGTCGTAATTTCAAACTGCGAATACGTGCAAAGAGCTTGTATTTGGCTCCAAAATATGGCTCAGGCCTCGAAATTGGGATGTTTGGGATATTTTGTAAACTGTAGGGAGGTTTGGGACAAATGTAACCAAACGCCGCTTTCAGTACTTGGCATATGTTGGGTATAAAAAGTCGTAATTTCAGGCTGTGAATACGTGCAGAGATCCAGAATTTGGCTGTATAATATGGCTCAGGCCTCGAAATTAGGATATTTGAGATATTTTGAAAACTGCACGGAGGTTTCTAATCCCGCAAATTAGAAAGCTTCCGTATGAAGAGATGTTGGAAAAACCTTAACGTGACATGATTGAAGTGTACAAGTGGATGAATGGGCATAACAAGGAAGCTATTGATAAGGCTTTATATGAAGATAAGTTCAGATTTAGGAAATACCTGGGTAAATACTGGTTTGGTAACTGGGTTGTGGATTTGTGGAACAAATTACTGGATCATGTGCAGACGACGAGTCACAATAACGTGGTTGAAGTATGTTGACCAGACCACACACTAGAAGGTGAAGGGACAACGACGTTTCGGTCCGTCCTGGACCATTCTCAAATCGATTGTGGATCATACTACTGGATCACTGGGTCCATATTACTGGATCATAATAGGCATAGGAATCTTTGATTGGTTGAAGCTTAGGTTAGACGTATATGAATGAGTGTAGGTGGATATAAATAGGAAATGCCACGTGCAGGACAATAGGCCATCTGCAGTTTCTTGACTTACGTTCTACTAGTTTACACTCAGAACGCGACTCTCCAATCAGCTTACATCTGTATCCTCAATTGCTGCTAGGTGATCAAGGGCAAACATTTAACCTTGAATGTTTAATACAAACCAAATGATGGGTAGCAAAGATGTATGATAAGGTAAAAGCTGGGTGGCGAGGCAAGTTTTGGGGTAGTGAAGACTTAGAATATTGTTCAATGTGGGTGACAAAGACTTGCTGTGAAGAGTAGGTAAAGAATAAATTGAGAGATAGGAGAATAATCTTATTAGACTTGGACTGGCTGGCATATGCATTATATATATCATTAATGCATATGCCAGGGGGGGGGGAGAGGAGATCTCCCCAAAGGCATAAACTGCTAGGTCAGGTTATCCACAAACCCATATCCAATGACTCCAAGGTCATGGGAAGCTTGACCTTCCCATGAAGTTGGAGGATTGTTGGTGGGTTTGTGGATTTGGAATGAGGGAAGAGGCGGGCTGGATGAGGCAGTTTGTCTTGGGAAGTATTTGTAATCATTTTATTTAGATATGAGTGTGAGCAGAAATGACACGCTATAGTAGTCATTTATAGTGAAGATGATAATGTATTTTCCAAATGAGAAAAAATTATGCTGGCGAAAACTTAAGTTGAGATAAAAGTATGTTGTCAACAGCTCTACAATAAAAGATTTCGTTGTGGAGGAGATTCCCGCCCGAAAGGTCGGCCATCTTGGCGCCCAGTTTGAACGCTCCTGGCTGGACTTTCTTTCCACACCTCGCCTGGAGCTCATCTTTGAATTCAGCTGGCTTTTTTGGGCCAGTGTGTGCTCACTGCAGCTATCCAGGGGCTCACAGCATCGGGGGAGGCCGGAGCCTCCCTAATGGACGACATATTTTGGAGCCAAATTCTGGCTCTATGCACGTATTCGCAGTTTGATATTACGACTTTTTATACCCAAAAAATGCCAAATGCTGAAAGCGGCGTTTGGTCACATTTGTCCCAATCCCCCCTGCAGTTTTAAAAATATCCCAAACATCCCAATATCGAGGCCTGAGCCATATTTTGGAGCCAAATTCTGGCTCTCTGCACGTATTCGCAGTTTGAAATTACGACTTATTATACCCAACATATGCCAAGTACTGAAAGTGGCAATGAGTCACATTTTGCACAAACTCCCCTGCAGTTTTCAAAATATCCCAAACATCCCAATTTCGAGGCCTGAGTCATATTTTGGAGCCAAATTCTGGCTCTCTGCACGTATTCGCAGTTTGAAATTCCGACTTTTTATACGCAACATATGCCAAATACTGAAAGCGGCGTTTGGTCACATTTGTCCCAATCCCCCCTGCAGTTTTTAAAATATCCCAAACATCCCAGTTTCGAGGCCTGAGCCATATTATGGAGCCAAATTCAGGCTCTCTGCACGTATTTGCAGTTTGAAATTACGTATTTTTATACCCAACATATGCCAAGTACTGAAAGCGGCGTTTGGTCACATTTGTCCCAATCCCCCCTGCAGTTTTCGAAATATCTCAAATATCCCAATTTCGAGGCCTGAGCCATATTTTGGAGCCAAATTCTGGCTCTCTGCACGTATTCGCAGTTTGAAATTGCGACTTTTTTATACCAACATATGTCAAGTACTGAAAGCGGCGTTTGGTCATATTTGTCCTAAACTCCCCTGCAGTTTTCAAAATATCCCAAACTTCCCAATTTCGAGGCCTCAGCCATATTATGGAGCCAAATTCTGGCTCTTTGCACGTATTCGCAGTTTGAAATTGCGACTTCTGTATACCAACATATGCCAAGTACTGAAAGCGGCGTTTGGTCACATTTGTCCCAAACCTCCCTGCAGTTTTCAAAATATCCCAAACATCCCAATTTCGAGGCCTGAGCCATAATTTGGAGCCAAATTCTGGCTCTATGCACGTATTCGCAGCTTGATATTAAGAATTTTTATACCCAACATATGTCAAGTCCTGAAAGCAGCAGTGCGTCACATTTTGCACAAACTCCCCTGCAGTTTTCGAAATATCCCAAATATCCCAATTTCGAGGCCTGATCCATATTTTGGAGCCAAATTCAGGCTCTCTGCACGTATTCGCAATTTGAAATTACGACTTTTTTATACCCAACATATGCGAAGTACTGAAAGCGGCGTTTGGTCACATTTGTCCCAAACCTTCCTGCAGTTTTCAAAATATCCCAAACATCCCAATATCGAGGCCTGAGCCATATTTTGGAGCCAAATTCTGGCTCTATGCACGTATTCGCAGTTTGATATTACAAATTTTATACCCACATATGCAAAGTACTGAAAGCGGCAGTAAGTCACATTTTGCACAGACTCCCGTCCAGTTTTCAAAATATCCCAAATATCCCAATTTCGAGGCCTGAGCCATATTTTGGAGCCAAATTCTGGCTCTCTGCACGTATACGCAGTTTGAAATTGCGACTTTTTTATACCCAACATATGTCAAGTACTGAAAGCGCCATTTGGTCATATTTGTCCTAAACCCCCCTGCAGTTTTCAAAATATCCCAAACTTCCCAATTTCGAGGCCTGAGTCATATTTTGTAGCCAAATTCTGGCTTTATGCAAGTATTCGCAGTTTGATATTACGAATTTTATACCCAACATATGCCAAGTACTGAAAGCGGCAGTGAGTCACATTTTCCACAAACTCCCCTGCAGTTTTTGAAATATCCCAAATATCCCAATTTCGAGGCCTGAGCCATATTTTGGAGCCAAATTCTGGATCTCTGCACGTATTCGCAGTTTGAAATTGAGACTTTTTTATACCCAACATATGCCAAGTAATGAAAGCGGCAGTGAGTCACATTTTGCCCAAACTCCCCTCCAGTTTTCAAAATAACGCAAATATCCCAATTTCGAGGCCTGAGCCATATTTTGGAGCCAAATTCGGGCTCTCTGCACGTATTCGCAGTTTGAAATTACATCTTTTTATACCCAACATATGCCAAGTACTGAAAGCGGCGTTTGGACACATTTGTCCCAAACATCCTTGCAGTTTTCAAAATATCCCAAATATCTCAATTTCGAGGCCTGAGTCATATTTTGGAGCCAAATTCAGGCTCTCTGCACGTATTCGCAGTTTGAAATTACGAATTTTTATACCCAACATATGCCAAGTACTGAAAGCGATGTTTGGTCATATTTGTCCCAAAGTCCCCTGCAGTTTTCAAAATATCCCAAACATCCCAATTTCGAGGCATGAGCCATATTTTGGAGCCAAATTCTGGCTCTCTGCACGTATTCGCAGTTTGAAATTGCGACTTTTTTATACCCAACATATGTCAAGTACTGAAAGCGGCGTTTGGTCACATTTGTCCCAAACATCCCTGCAGTTTTCAAAATATCCCAAATATCCCAATTTCGAGGCCTGAGCCATATTTTGGAGCCAAATTCTGGCTCTCTGCACGTAGTTGCAGTTCGAAATTACGTCTTTTTATACCCAGCATATTCCAAGTACTGAAAGCGGCGTTTGGTCACATTTGTCCAAAACCTCCCCGCAGTTTTCAAAATATGCCAAATATCCCAAATTCGAGGCCTGAGCCATATTTTGGAGCCAAATTCTGGCTCTTAGCACGTATTCGCAGTTTGATATTACGACTTTTTATACCCAACATATGCCAAGTACTGAAAGCGGCGTTTGGTCACATTTGTCCCAAACCTCCCCGCAGTTTTCAAAATATGCCAAATATCCCAATTTCGAGGCCTGAGCCATATTTTGGAGCCAAATTCTGGCTCTTAGCACGTATTCGCAATTTGATATTACGACTTTTTATACCCAACATATTCCAAGTACTGAAAGCGGCGTTTGGTCACATTTGTCCCAAACCTCCCTGCAGTTTTCAAAATATCCCAAACATCCCAATTTCGAGGCCAGAGCCATAATTTGGAGCCAAATTCTGGCTCTATGCACGTATTCGCAGTTTGATATTAAGAATTTTTATACCCAACATATGCCAAGTCCTGAAAGCAGCAGTGCGTCACATTTTGCACAAACTCCCCTGCAATTTTCGAAATATCCCAAATATCCCAATTTCGAGGCCTGATCCATATTTCGGAGCCAAATTCATGCTCTCTGCACGTATTCGCAATTTGAAATTACGAATTTTTTATACCGAACATATGTGAAGTACTGAAAGCGGCGTTTGGCCACATTTGTCCCAAACCTTCCTGCAGTTTTCAAAATATCCCAAACATCCCAATATCGAGGCCTGAGCCATATTTTGGAGCCAAATTCTGGCTCTATGCACGTATTCGCAGTTTGATATTAGGAATTTTATACCCAACATATGCCAAGTACTGAAAGCGGCAGTAAGTCACATTTTGCACAGACTCCCCTGGAGTTTTCAAAATATCCCAAATATCCCAATTTCGAGGCCTCAGCCATATTATGGAGCCAAATTCTGACTCTCTGCACGTATTCGCAGTTTGAAATCTCAACTTTTTTATACCCAACATATGTCAAGTACTGAAAGCGGCGTTTGGTCATATTTGTCCTAAACTCCCCTGCAGTTTTCAAAATATCCCAAACATCCCAATTTCGAGGCCTGAGCCATATTTTGGAGCCAAATTCTGGCTCTCTGCACGTTTTCGCAATTTGAAATTGCGACTTTTTTATACCAACATATGCCAAGTACTGAAAGCGGCAGTGAGTCACATTTTGCACAAACTCCCCTGCAGTTTTCAAAATATCCCAAATATCCCAATTTCGAGGCCTCAGCCATATTATGGAGCCGAATTCTGGCCCTTTGCACATATTCGCAGTTTGAAATTGCGACTTTTTTATACCAACATATGCCAAGTACTGAAAGCGGCGATTGGTCACATTTGTCCCAAACCTCCCTGCAGTTTTCAAATTATCCCAAACATCCCAATTTCGAGGCCTGAGCCATAATTTGGAGCCAAATTCTGGCTCTATGCACGAATTCGCAGTTTGATATTAAGAATTTTTATACCCAACATATGCCAAGTCCTGAAAGCGGCAGTGAGTCACTTTTTGCACAAACTCCCCTGCTGTTTTCGAAATATCCCAAATATCCCAATTTCGAGGCCTGAGCCATAACTTGGAGCCAAATTCAGGCTCTATGCACGTATTCGCAGTTTGATATTACGACTTTTTATACCCAACATATGCCAAGTACTGAAAGCGGCATTTAGTCACATTTGTCCTAAACCTCCCTGCAGTTTTCAAAATATCCCAAACATCCCAATATCGAGACCTGAGCCATATTTTGGAGCCAAATTCTGGCTCTATGCACGTATTCGCAGTTTGATATTACGAATTTTATACCCAACATATGACAAGTACTGAAAGCGGCAGTAAGTCACATTTTGCACAGACTCCCCTCCAGTTTTCAAAATATCCCAAATATCCCAATTTCGAGGCCTGAACCATATTTTGGAGCCAAATTCTGGCTCTATGCACGTATTCGCAGCTTGATATTAAGAATTTTTATACCCAACATATGTCAAGTCCTGAAAGCAGCAGTGCGTCACATTTTGCACAAACTCCCCTGCAGTTTTCGAAATATCCCAAATATCCCAATTTCGAGGCCTGATCCATATTTTGGAGCCAAATTCAGGCTCTCTGCACGTATTCGCAATTTGAAATTACGACTTTTTTATACCCAACATTTGCGAAGTACTGAAAGCGGCGTTTGGTCACATTTGTCCCAAACCTTCCTGCAGTTTTCAAAATATCCCAAACATCCCAATATCAAGGCCTGAGCCATATTTTGGAGCCAAATTCTGGCTCTATGCACGTATTCGCAGTTTGATATTACAAATTTTATACCCAACATATGCCAAGTACTGAAAGCGGCAGTGAGTCACATTTTGCACAAACTCCCCTGCAGTTTTCAAAATATCCCAAATATCCCAATTTCGAGGCATGAGCCATATTTTGGAGCCAAATTCTGGCTCTCTGCACGTATACGCAGTTTGAAATTGCGACTTTTTTATACCCAACATATGTCAAGTACTGAAAGCGGCATTTGGTCATATTTGTCCTAAACCCCCCTGCAGTTTTCAAAATATCCCAAACTTCCCAATTTCGAGGCCTGAGTCATATTTTGGAGCCAAATTCTATCTCTCTGCACGTTTTCGCAGTTTGAAATTACCACTTTTTATTCCCAACATATGCCAAGTACTGAAAGCGGCAGTGAGTCACATTTCACACAAACTCCCCTGCAGTTTTCAAAATATCCCAATTTCGAGGCCTCAGCCATATTATGGAGCCAAATTCTGGCTCTTTGCTCGTATTCGCAGTTTGAAATTGCGACTTTTTTATACCAACATATGCTAAGTCCTGAAAGCGGCAGTGAGTCACATTTTGTACAAACTCCCCTGCAGTTTTCGAAATTTCCCAAATATCCCAATTTCGAGGCCTGAGCCATATTATGGAGCCAAATTCTGGCTCTCTGCATGTATTCGCAGTTTGAAATTGCGACTTTTTTATACCAACATATGCCAAGTACTGAAAGCGGCGTTTGGTCACATTTGTCCCAAACCTCCCTGCAGTTTCCAAATATCCCAAACATCCCAATATCGAGGATTGAGCCATATTTTGGAGCCAAATTCTGGCTCTATGCAAGTATTCGCAGTTTGATATTACGAATTTTATACCCAACATATGCTAAGTCCTGAAAGTGGCAGTGAGTCACATTTTGAACAGACTCCCCTCCAGTTTTTAAAATATCCCAAATATCCCAATTTCGAGGCCTGAGCCATATTTGGGAGCCAAATTCTGGCTGTATGCACGTATTCGCAGTTTGATATTACGACTTTTTATACCCAACATATGCCAAGTACTGAAAGCGGCATTTAGTCACATTTGTCCTAAACCTCCCTGCAGTTTTCAAAATATCCCAAACATCCCAATATCGAGACCTGAGCCATATTTTGGAGCCAAATTCTGGCTCTATGCACGTATTCGCAGTTTGATATTACGACTTTTTATACCCAACATATGCTAAGTCCTGAAAGCGGCAGTGAGTCACATTTTGCACAAACTCCCCTGCAGTTTTCGAAATATCCCAAATATTCCAAATTCGAGGCCTGAGCCATATTTTGGAGCCAAATTCTGGCTCTCTGCACGTATCTGCAGTTTGAAATTGCGAATTTTTTATTCCAACGTATGCCAAGTAATGAAAGCGGCGTTTGGTCACATTTGTCCCAAACCTCCCTGCAGTTTTCAAAATATCCCAAACATCCCAATTTCGAGGCCTGAGCCATAATTTGGAGCCAAATTCTGGCTCTATGTACGTATTCGCAGTTTGATATTACAAATTTTTATACCCAACATATGCCAAGTCCTGAAAGCGGCAGTGAGTCACATTTTGCACAAACTCCCCTGCAGTTTTTGAAATATCCCAAATATCCCAATTTCGAGGCCTGAGCCATATTTTGGAGCCAAATTCTGGATCTCTGCACGTATTCGCAGTTTGAAATTGCGACTTTTTTATACCCAACATATGTCAAGTAATGAAAGCGGCAGTGAGTCACATTTTGCCCAAACTCCCCTCCAGTTTTTAAAATATTGCAAATATCCCAATTTCGAGGCCTGAGCCATATTTTGGAGCCAAATTCTGGCTCTCTGCACGAATTCGCAGTTTGAAATTACATCTTTTTATACCCAACATATGCCAAGTACTGAAAGCGGCGTTTGGACACATTTGTCCCAAACATCCTTGCAGTTTTCAAAATATCCCAAATATCCTAATTTCGAGGCCTGAGCCATATTTTGGAGCCAAATTCAGGCTCTCTGCACGTATTCGCAGTTTGAAATTACGACTTTTTATACCCAATATATGCCAAGTACTGAAAGCGGTGTTTGGTCATATTTGTCCCAAACTCCCCTGCAAATTTCAAAATATCCCAAGCTTCCCAATTTCGTGGCCTGAGTCCTATTTTGGAGCCAAATTCTGGCTCTCTGCACGTATTCGCAGTTTGAAATTACGACTTTTTATACCCAACATATGCCAAGTCCTGAAAGCCGCAGTGAGTCACATTTTGCACAAGCTCCCCTGCAATTTTCAAAATATCCCAATTTCGAGGCCTGAGCTATATTATGGAGCCAAATTCTGGCTATCTGCACGTATTCGCAGTTTGAAATTGCGACTTTTTTATACCAACATATGCAAAGTACTGAAAGCGGCGTTTGGTCACATTTGTCCCAAACCTCCCTGCAGTTTTAAAATATTCCAAACATACCAATTTCGAGGCCTGAGCCATAATTTGGAGCCAAATTCTGGCTCTATGCACGTATTCGCAGTTTGATATTACGAATTTTTATACCCAACATATGCCAAGTACTGAAAGCGGCGTTTGGTCACATTCGTCCCAAACATCCCTACAGTTTTCAAAATATCCCAAATATCCCAATTTCGAGGCCTGAGCCATATTTTGGAGCCAAGTTCTGGCTCTCTGCACGTATTCGCAGTTCGAAATTACGTCTTTTTATACCCAACATATTCCAAGTACTGAAAGCGGCGTTTGGTCACATTTGTCCCAAACTTCCCCGCAGTTTTCAAAATATGCCAAATATCCCAATTTCGTGGCCTGAGCCATATTTTGGAGCCAAATTCTGGCTCTTAGCACGTATTTGCAGTTTGATATTACGACTTTTTATACACAACATATGCCAAGTACTGTAATCGGCAGTGAGTCACATTTCGCACAACCTCCCCTGCAGTTTTCAAAATATCCCAAACGTCCCAATTTCGAGGCCTGAGAAATATTTTGGAGCCAAATTCTGGCTCTGTGCACTTATTCGCAGTTTGAAATTGCGACTTTTTTATACCCAACATATGTCAAGTACTGAAAGCGGCGTTTGGTCACATTCGTCCCAAACATCCCTACAGTTTTCAAAATATCCCAAACGTCCCAATTTCGAGGCCTGAGTCATATTTTGGAGCCAAATTCTGGCTCTCTGCACGTTTTCGCAGTTTGAAATTACCACTTTTTATACCCAACATATCCCAAGTGCTGAAAGCGGCAGTGAGTCACATTTTGCACAAACTCCCCTGCAGTTTCCAAAATATCCCAAATATCCCAATTTCGAGGCCTCAGCCATATTATGGAGCCAAATTCTGGCTCTTTGCACGTATTCGCAGTTTGATATGACGACTTTTGATACCCAACATATGCTAAGTCCTGAAAGCGGCAGTGAGTCACATTTTGCACAAACTCCCCTGCAGTTTTTGAAATATCCCAAATATCCCAATTTCGAGGCCTGAGCCATATTTTGGAGCCAAATTCTGGATCTCTGCACGTATTCGCAGTTTGAAATTGCGACATTTTTATACCCAACATATGCCAAGTACTAACAGCGGCGTTTGGACACATTTGTCCCAAACATCCTTGCAGTTTTCAAAATATCCCAAATATCCCAATTTCGAGGCCTGAGCCATATTTTGGAGCCAAATTTAGGCTATTTGCACGTATTCGCAGTTTGATATTACGAATTTTATACCCAACATATGCCAAGTACTGAAAGCGGCAGTAAGTCACATTTTGCACAGACTCCTCTCCAGTTTTCAAAATATTCCAAATATCCCAATTTCGAGGCCTGAACCATATTTTGGAGCCAAATTCTGGCTCTATGCACGTATTCGCAGTTTGATATTACGACTTTTTATACCCAACATATGCTAAGTCCTGAAAGCGGCAGTGAGTCACATTTTGCACAAACTCCCCTGCAGTTTTCGAAATATCCCAAATATCCCAATTTCGAGGCCTGAGCCATATTATGGAGCCAAATTCTGGCTCTCTGCACGTATTCGCAGTGTGAAATTGCGACTTTTTTATACCAACATATGCCAAGTACTGAAAGCGGCGTTTGGTCACATTTGTCCTAAACCTCCCTGCAGTTTTCAAAATATCCCAAATTTCCCAATTTCGTGGCCTGAGTCCTATTTTGGAGCCAAATTCTGGCTCTCTGCACGTATTCGCAGTTTGAAATTGCGACTTTTTGAAACCCAACATATGCCAAGTAATGAAAGCGGCATTGAGTCACATTTTGGCCAAACTCCCCTCTAGTTTTTAAAATAACGCAAATATCCCAATTTCGAAAACTGAGCCATATTTTGGAGCCAAATTCTGGCTCTCTGCATGTAGTCGCAGTTTGAAATTGCGACTTTTTTATACCAACATATGCCTAGTACTGAAAGTGGCGTTTGGTCACATTTGTCCCAAACCTCCCTGCAGTTTTCAAAATATTCCAAACATCCCAATTTCGAGGCCAGAGCCATAATTTGTAGCCAAATTCTGGCTCTATGCACGTATTCGCAGTTTGATGTTACGAATTTTTATACCCAACATATGCCAAGTCCTGAAAGCGGCAGTGAGTCACATTTTGCACAAACTCCCCTGCAGTTTTCGAAATATCCCAAATATCCCAATTTCGAGGCCTGAGCCATATTTTGGAGCCAAATTCTGGATCTCTGCACGTATTCGCAGTTTGATATTACGACTTTTTATACCCAACATATGCCAAGTACTGAAAGCGGCGTTTGGTCACATTTGTCTCAAACATCCCTGCAGTTTTCAAAATATCCCAATTTTGAGGCCTGAGCCATATTTTGGAGCCAAATTCTGGCTCTCTGCACGTATTCGCAGTTTGAAATTACATCTTTTTATACCCAACATATGTCAAGTACTGAAAGCGGCGTTTGGACACATTTGTCCCAAACATCCTTGCAGTTTTCAAAATATCCCAAATATCCCAATTTCGAGGCCTGAACCATATTTTGGAGCCAAATTCAGGCTCTCTGCACGTATTCGCAATTTGAAATTACGACTTTTTTATACCCAACATATGCGAAGTACTGAAAGCGGCGTTTGGTCACATTTGTCCCAAACCTTCCTGCAGTTTTCAAAATATCCCAAACATCCCAATTTCGAGGCCTGAGCCATATTTTGGAGCCAAATTCTGGCTCTATGCACGTATTCGCAGTTTGATATTACAAATTTTATACCCACATATGCAAAGTACTGAAAGCGGCAGTAAGTCACATTTTGCACAGACTCCGGTCCAGTTTTCAAAATATCCCAAATATCCCAATTTCGAGGCCTGAGCCATATTTTGGAGCCAAATTCTGGCTCTCTGCACGTATACGCAGTTTGAAATTGCGACTTTTTTATACCCAACATATGCCAAGTACTGAAAGCTGCAGTAAGTCACATTTTGCACAGACTCCCCTCCAGTTTTCAAAATATCCCAAATATCCCAATTTCCAGGTCTGAGCCATATTTTAGAGCCAAATTCTGGCTCTATGCACGTATTCGCAGTTTGATATTACGAATTTTATACCCAACATATGCTAAGTCCTGGAGCCAAATAATTTGGCTCCATAATTTGGAGCCAAATTCTGGCTCTATGCACGTATTCGCAGTTGATATTACAAATTTTTATACCCAACATATGCCAAGTCCTGAAAGCGGCAGTGAGTCACATTTTGCACAAACTCCCCTACAGTTATTGAAATATCCCAAATATCCCAATTTCGAGGTCTGAGCCATATTTTGGAGCCAAATTCAGGATCTCTGCACGTATTCGCAGTTTGAAATTGCGACTTTTTTATACCCAACATATGCCAAGTAATGAAAGCGGCAGTGAGTCACATTTTGCCCAAACTCCCCTCTAATTTTCAAAATAACGCAAATATCCCAATTTCGAGGCCTGAGCAATATTTTGGAGCCAAATTCTGGCTCTCGGCACATATTCGCAGTGTGAAATTACATCTTTTTATACCCAACATATGTCAAGTACTGAAAGCGGCGTTTGGACACATTTGTCCCAAACATCCTTGCAGTTTTCAAAATATCCAAAATATCCCAATTTCGAGGCCTGAACCATATTTTGGAGCCAAATTCAGGCTCTCTGCATGTATTCGCAGTTTGAAATTGCGACTTTTTCATACCCAACATATGTCAAGAACTGAGAGCGGCGTTTGGTCATATTTGTCCCAAACTCCCCTGCAAATTTCAAAATATCCCAAACTTCCCAATTTCGTGGCCTGAGTCCTATTTTGGAGCCAAATTCTGGCTCTCTGCACGTATTCCCAGTTTGAAAATATGATTTTTTATACATAACATATGCCAAGTCCTGAAAGCCGCAGTGAGTCACATTTTGCACAAACTTCCCAGCAGTTTTCAAAATATCCCAATTTCGAGGCCTGAGCCATATTATGGAGCCAAATTCTGGCTCTCTACACGTATTCGCAGTTTGAAATTACCACTTTTTATACCCAACATATGCCAAGTCCTGAAAGCCGCAGTGAGTCACATTTTGCACAAACTCCCCTGCAGTTTTCAAAATATCCCAATTTCGAGGCCTGAGCCATATTATGGAGCCAAATTCTGGCTCTCTGCACGTATTCGCAGTTTGAAATTGCGACTTTTTTATACCAACATATGCCTAGTACTGAAAGTAGCGTTTGGTCACATTTGTCCCAAACCTCCCCGCAGTTTTTAAAATATTCCAAACATCCCAATTTCGAGGCCAGAGCCATAATTTGGAGCCGAATTCTGGCTCTTAGCACGTATTCGCAGTTTGATATTACGACTTTTTATACCCAACATATGCCAAGTACTGAAATCGGCAGTGAGTCACATTTCGCACAAACTCCCCTGCAGTTTTCAAAATATCCCAAACCTCCCAATTTCGAGGCCTGAGCCATATTTTGGAGCTAAATTCTGGCTCTCTGCACGTATTCGCAGTTTGAAATTACTACTTTTTATACCCAACATATCCCAAGTGCTGAAAGCGGCAGTGAGTCACATTTTGCACAAACTCCCCTGCAGTTTTCAAAATATCCCAAATATCCCAATTTCGAGGCCTCAGCCATATTATGGAGCCAAATTCTGGCTCTTTGCACGTATTCGCAGTTTGAAATTGCGACTTTTTATACTAACATATGCCAAGTACTGAAAGTGGCGTTTGGTCACATTTGTCCTAAACCTCCCTGCAGTTTTCAAAATATCCCAAACATTCCAATTTCGAGGCCTGAGCCATAATTTGGAGCCAAATTCTGGCTCTATGCACGTATTCGCAGTTTGATATTAAGACTTTTTATACCCAACATATGCCAAGTACTGAAAGCGGCGTTTGGTCACATTTGTCCCAAACCTCCCTGCAGTTTTCAAAATATCCCAAACATCCCAATTTCGAGGCCTGAGCCATAATTTGGAGCCAAATTCTGGCTCTATGCATGTATTCGCAGTTTGATATTACAAATTTTTATACCCAACATATGCCAAGTCCGGAAAGCGGCAGTGAGTCACATTTTGCACAAACTCCCCTGCAGTTTTTGAAATATCCCAAATATCCCAATTTCGAGGCCTGAGCCATATTTTGGAGCCAAATTCTGGATCTCTGCACGTATTCGCAGTTTGAAATTGCGACTTTTTTATACCCAACATATGCCAAGTAATGAAAGCGGCAGTGAGTCACATTTTGCACAAACTCCCCTGCAGTTTTTAAAATAACGCAAATATCCCAATTTCGAGGCCTGAGCCATATTTTGGAGCCAAATTCTGGCTCTCTGCACGAATTCGCAGTTTGAAATTACATCTTTTTATACCCAACATATGCCATGTACGGAAAGCGGCGTTTGGACACATTTGTCCTAAACATCCTTGCAGTTTTCAAAATATCCCAAATATCCTAATTTCGAGGCCTGAGCCATATTTTGGAGCCAAATTCAGGCTCTCTGCAACTATTCGCAGTTTGAAATTACGACTTTTTATACCCAACATATGCCAAGTACTGAAAGCAGCGTTTGGTCATATTTGTCCCAAAGTCCCCTGTAGTTTTCAAAATATCCCAAACATCCCAATTTCGAGGCCTGAGCCATATTTTGAAGCCAAATTCTGGCTCTCTGCACGTATTCGCAGTTTGAAATTGCGACTTTTTTATACCCAACATATGTCACGTACTGAAAGCGGCGTTTGGTCATATTTGTCCCAAACTCCCCTGCAAATTTCAAAATATCCCAAACTTCCCAATTTCGTGGCCTGAGTCCAATTTTGGAGCCAAATTCTGGCTCTCTGCACGTATTCGCAGTTTGAAATTACGACTTTTTATACCCAACATATGCCAAGTCCTGAAAGCCGCAGTGAGTCACATTTTGCACAAGCTCCCCTGCAATTTTCAAAATATCCCAATTTCAAGGCCTGAGCCATATTATGGAGCCAAATTCTGGCTATCTGCACGTATTCGCAGTTTGAAATTGCGACTTTTTTATACCAACATATGCCAAGTACTGAAAGTGGCGTTTGGTCACATTTGTCCCAAACCTCCCTGCAGTTTTCAAAATATTCCAAACATCCCAATTTCGAGGCCTGAGCCATAATTTGGAGCCAAATTCTGGCTCTATGCACGTATTCGAAGTTTGATATTACGACTTTTTATACCCAACATATGCCAAGTCCTGAAAGCCGCAGTGAGTCACGTTTTGCACAAGCTCCCTTGCAATTTTCAAAATATCCCAATTTCGAGGCCTGAGCCATATAATGGAGCCAAATTCTGGCTCTCTGCACGTATTCGCAGTTTGAAATTACATCTTTTTATGCCCAACATATTCCAAGTACTGAAAGCGGCGTTTGGTCACATTTGTCCAAAACCTCCCTGCAGTTTTCAAAATATTCCAAATATCCCAATTTCGAGGCCTGAGCCATATTTTGGAGCCAAATTCTGGCTCTCTGCACGTATTCGCAGTTCGAAATTACGTCTTTTTATACCCAACATATTCCAAGTACTGAAAGCGGCGTTTGGTCACATTTGTCCAAAACCTCCCCGCAGTTTTCAAAATATGCCAAATATCCCAATTTCGAGGCCTGAGCCATATTTTGGAGCCAAATTCTGGCTCTTAGCACGCATTCGCAGTTTGATATTACGACTTTTTATACCCAACATATGTCAAGTACTGAAATCGGCAGTGAGTCACATTTCGCACAACCTCGCCTGCAGTTATAAAAATATCCCAAATATCCCAATTTCGAGGCCTGAGCCATATTTTGGAGTCAAATTCTGGCTCTCTGCACGTATTCGCAGTTTGAAATTGCGACTTTTTTATACCAACATATGCCAAGTACTGAAAGCGGCGTTTGGTCACATTTGTCCCAAACCTCCCTGCAGTTTTCAAAATATCCCAAACATCCCAATTTCGAGGCCTGAGCCATAATTTGGAGCCAAATTCTGGCTCTATGCACGTATTCGCAGTTTGATATTTCAAATTTTTATACCCAACATATGCCAAGTCCTGAAAGCGGCAGTGAGTTACATTTTGCACAAACTCCCCTGCAGTTTTTGAAATATCCCAAATATCCCAATTTCGAGGCCTGAGCCATATTTTGGAGCCAAATTCTGGATCTCTGCACGTATTCGCAGTTTGAAATTGCGACTTTTTTATACCCAACATATGCCAAGTAATGAAAGCAGCAGTGAGTCACATTTTGCCCAAACTCCCCTCCAGTTTTTAAAATAACGCAAATATCCCAATTTCGAGGTCTGAGCCATATTTTGGAGCCAAATTCTGGCTCTCTGCACGAATTCGCAGTTTGAAATTACATCTTTTTATACCCAACATATGCCAAGTACTGAAAGCGGCGTTTGGACACATTTGTCCCAAACATCCTTGCAGTTTTCAAAATATCCCAAATATCCCAATTTTGAGGCCTGAGCAATATTTTGGAGCCATATTCAGGCTCTTTGCACGTATTCGCAGTTTGATATTACGAATTTTATACCCAACATATGCCAAGTCCTGAAAGCGGCAGTGAGTCACATTTTGCACAAACTCCCCTGCAGTTTTCGAAATATCCCAATTTTGAGGCCTGAGCCATATTTTGGAGCCAAATTCTGGCTCTATGCACGTATTCGCAGTTCGAAATTACGTCTTTTTATACCCAACATATTCCCAGTACTGAAAGCGGCGTTTGCTCACATTTGTCCCAAACCTCCCCGCAGTTTTCAAAATATCCCAAATATCCCAATTTCGAGGCCTCAGTCATATTATGGAGCCAAATTCTGGCTCTTTGCACGTATTCGCAGTTTGAAATTGCGACTTTTTTATACCAACATATGCCAAGTACTGAAAGCGGCGTTTGGTCACATTTGTCCCAAACCTCCCTGCAGTTTTCAAAATATCCCAAACATCCAAATTTCGAGGCCTGAGCCATATTTTGGAGCCAAATTCAGGCTCTCTGCACGTATTCGCAATTTGAAATTACGACTTTTTTATACCCAACATATGCGAAGTACTGAAAGCGGCGTTTGGTCACATTTGTCCCAAACCTTCCTGCAGTTTTCAAAATATCCCAAACATCCCAATATCGAGGCCTGAGCCATATTTTGGAGCCAAATTCTGGCTCTCTGCACGAATTCGCAGTTTGAAATTACATCTTTTTATACCCAACATATGCCAAGTACTGAAAGCGGCGTTTGGACACATTTGTCCCAAACATCCTTGCAGTTTTCGAAATATCCCAAATATCCCAATTTCGAGGCCTGAGCCATATTTTGGAACCAAATTCAGGCTCTTTGCACGTATTCGCAGTTTGATATTACGAATTTTATACCCAACATATGCCAAGTACTGAAAGCGGCAGTAAGTCACATTTTGCACAAACTCCCCTGCAGTTTTCGAAATATCCCAAATATCCCAATTTCGAGGCCTGAGCCATATTATGGAGCCAAATTCTGGCTCTCTGCATGTATTCGCAGTTTGAAATTGCGACTTTTTTATACCAACATATGCCAAGTACTGAAAGCGGCGTTTGGTCATATTTGTTCCAAACTCCCCTGCAAATTTCAAAATATCCCAAACTTCCCAATTTCGTGGCCTGAGTCCTATTTTGGAGCCAAATTCTGGCTCTCTGCACGTATTCGCAGTTTGAAAATACGATTTTTTATACCCAACATATGCCAAGTCCTGAAAGCCGCAGTGAGTCACATTTTGCACAAACTCCCCTGCAGTTTAAAAAATATCCCAATTTCGAGGCCTGAGCCATATTATGGAGCCAAATTCCGGCTCTCTGCACGTATTCGCAGTTTGAAATTGCTACTTTTTTATACCAACATATGCCTAGTACTGAAAGTGGCGTTTAGTCACATTTGTCCCAAACCTCCCTGCAGTTTTCAAAATATTCCAATATCCCAATTTCGAGGCCAGAGCCATAATTTAGAGCCAAATTCTGGCTCTATGCACGTATTCGCAGTTTGATATTACGAATTTTTATACCCAACATATGCCAAGTCCTGAAAGCGGCAGTGAGTCACATTTTGCACAAACTCCCCTTCATTTTCGAAATATCCCAAATATCCCAATTTCGAGGCCTGAGCCATATTTTGGAGCCAAATTCTGGATCTCTGCACGTATTCGCAGTTTGATATTACGACTTTTTATACCCAACATATGCCAAGTACTGAAAGTGGCATTTGGTCACATTTGTCCCAAACATCCCTGCAGTTTTCAAAATATCCCAATTTTGAGGCCTGAGCCATATTTTGGAGCCAAATTCTGGCTCTATGCACGTATTCGTAGTTCGAAATTACGTCTTTTTATACCCAACATATTCCAAGTACTGAAAGCGGCGTTTGGTCACATTTGTCCTAAACCTTCCTGCAGTTTTCAAAATATCCCAAACATCCCAATATCGAGGCCTGAGCCATATTTTGGAGCCAAATTCTGGCTCTATGCACGTATTCGCAGTTTGATATTACGAATTTTATACCCAACATATGCCAAGTACTGAAAGCTGCAGTAAGTCACATTTTGCACAAACTCCCCTGCAGTTTCCAAAATATCCCAAATATCCCAATTTCGAGGCCTCAGCCATATTATGGAGCCAAATTCTGGCTCTTTGCACGTATTCGCAGTTTGAAATTGCGACTTTTTATACGAACTTATGCCAAGTACTGAAAGCGGCGTTTGGTCACATTTGTCCTAAACCTCCCTGCAGTTTTCAAAATATCCCAAACATTCCAATTTCGAGGCCTGAGCCATAATTTGGAGCCAAATTCTGGCTCTATGCACGTATTCGCAGTTTGATATTAAGAATTTTTATACCCAACATATGCAAAGTCCTGAAAGCAGCAGTGAGTCACATTTTGCACAAACTCCCTGCAGTTTTCGAAATATCCCAAATATCCCAGTTTCGAGACCTGATTCATATTTTGGAGCCAAATTCAGGCTCTCTGCACGTATTCGCAATTTGAAATTACAACTTTTTTATACCCAACATATGCGAAGTACTGAAAGCGGCGTTTGGTCACATTTGTCTCAAACATTCCTGCAGTTTTCAAAATATCCCAAACATCCCAATACCTGAGCCATATTTTGGAGCCAAATTCTGGCTCTATGCACGTATTCGCAGTTTGATATTACAAATTTTTATACCCAACATATGCCAAGTCCTGAAAGCGGCAGTGAACACATTTTGCATAAACTCCCCTGCAGTTATTGAAATATCCCAAATATCCCAATTTCGAGGCCTGAGCCATATTTTGGAGCCAAATTCAGGATCTCTGCACTTATTCGCAGTTTGAAATTGCGACTTTTTTATACCCAACATATGCCAAGTAATGAAAGCGGCAGTGAGTCACATTTTGCCCAAACTATCCTCTAATTTTCAAAATAACGCAAATATCCCAATTTCGAGGCCTGAGCCATATTTTGGAGCCAAATTCTGGCTCTCGGCACGTATTCGCAGTGTGAAATTACATCTTTTTATACCCAACATATGTCAAGTACTGAAAGCGGCGTTTGGACACATTTGTCCCAAACATCCTTGCAGTTTTCAAAATATCCAAAATATCCCAATTTCGAGGCCTGAACCATATTTTGGAGCCAAATTCAGGCTCTCTGCATGTATTCGCAGTTTGAAATTACGACTTTTTATACCCAACATATGCCAAGTACTGAAAGCGGCGTTTGGTCATATTTGTCCCAAAGTCCCCTGCAGTTTTCAAAATATCCCAAACATCCCAATTTCGAGGCTGAGCCATATTTTGGAGCCAAATTCTGGCTCTCTGCACGTATTCGCAGTTTGAAATTGCGACTTTTTTATACCCAACATATGTCAAGTACTGAAAGCGGCGTTTGGTCATATTTGTCCCAAACTCCCCTGCAAATTTCAAAATATCCCAAACTTCCCAATTTCGTGGCCTGAGTCCTATTTTGGAGCCAAATTCTGGCTCTCTGCACGTATTCCCAGTTTGAAAATATGATTTTTTATACATAACATATGCCAAGTCCTGAAAGCTGCAGTGAGTCACATTTTGCACAAACTCCCCAGCAGTTTTCAAAATATCCCAATTTCGAGGCCTGAGCCATATTATGGAGCCAAATTCTGGCTCTCTGCACGTATTCGCAGTTTGAAATTGCGACTTTTTTATACCAACATATGCCTAGTACTGAAAGCGGCGTTTGGTTACATTTGTCCCAAACCTCCCTGCAGTTTTCAAAATATTCCAAACATCCCAATTTCGAGGCCTGAGCCATAATTTGGAGCCAAATTCTGGCTCTATGCACGTATTCGTAGTTTGATATTACGAATTTTTATACCCAACATATGCCAAGTCCTGAAAGCGGCAGTGAGTCACATTTTGCACAAACTCCCCTGCAGTTTTCGAAATATCCCAAATATCCCAATTTCGAGGCCTGAGCCATATTTTGGAGCCAAATTCTGCATCTCTGCACGTATTCGCAGTTTGATATTACGACTTTTTATACCCAACATATGCCAAGTACTGAAAGCGGCGTTTGGTCACATTTGTCCCAAACCTCCACGCAGTTTTCAAAATATGCCAAATATCCCAATTTCGAGGCCTGAGCCATATTTTGGAGCCAAATTCTGGCTCTTAGCACGTATTCGCAGTTCGAAATTACGTCTTTTTATACCCAACATATTCGAAGTACTGAAAGCGGCGTTTGGTCACATTTGTCCCAAACCTCCCCGCAGTTTTCAAAATATGCCAAATATCCCAATTTCGAGGCCTGAGCTATATTTTGGAGCCAAATTCTGGCTCTCTGCACGTATTCGCAGTTTGAAATTGCGACTTTTTTATACCCAACATATGTCAAGTACTGAAAGCGGTGTTTGGTCATATTTGTCCCAAACTCCCCTGCAGTTTTCAAAATATCCCAAACTTCCCAATTTGGAGGCCTGAGTCATATTTTGGAGCCAAATTCTGGCTCTCTGCACGTTTTCGCAGTTTGAAATTACCACTTTTTATACCCAACATATCCCAAGTGCTGAAAGCGACTGTGAGTCACATTTTGCACAAACTCCCCTGCAGTTTTCAAAATATCCCAAATAACCCAATTTCGAGGCCTGAGCCATATTATGGAGCCAAATTTTGGCTTTTTGCACGTATTCGCAGTTTGAAATTGCGACTTTTTTATACCAACATATGCCAAGTACTGAAAGCGACGTTTGGTCACATTTGTCCCAAACCTCCCTGTAGTTTTCAAAATATCCCAAACATCCTAATTTCGAGGCCTGAGCCATATTTTGGAGCCAAATTCTGGCTCTCTGCACGTATTCGCAGTTCAAAATTACGTCTTTTTATACCCAACATATTCAAAGTACTGAAAGCGGCGTTTGGTCACATTTGTCCCAAACCTCCCCGCAGTTTTCAAAATATGCCAAATATCCCAATTTCGTGGCCTGAGCCATATTTTGGAGCCAAATTCTGGCTCTTAGCACGTATTCGCTGTTTGATATTACGACTTTTTATACCCAACATATGCCAAGTACTGAAATCGGCAGTGAGTCACATTTCGCACAAACTCCCCTGCAGTTTTCAAAATATCCCAAACGTCCCAATTTCGAGGCCTGAGCCATATTTTGGAGCCAAATTCTGGCTCTCTGCACGTATTCGCAGTTTGAAATTGCGAATTTTTTATACCAACATATGCCAAGTCCTCAAAGGTGCAGTGAGTCACATTTTGCACAAACTCCCGTGCAGTTTTCAAAATATCCCAATTTCGAGGCCTGAGCCATATTATGGAGCCAAATTCTGGCTCTCTGCACGTATTCGCAGTTTGATATTACGTCTTTTTATACCCAACATATGCCAAGTTCTGAAAGCGGCGTTTGGTCACATTTGTCCCAAACATCCCTGCAGTTTTCAAAATATCCCAATTTTGAGGCCTGAGCCATATTTTGGAGCCAAATTCTGGCTCTATGCACGTATTCGCAGTTCGAAATTACGTCTTTTTATACCCAACATATTCCAAGTACTGAAAGCGGCGTTTGGTCATATTTGTCCTAAACTCCCCAGCAGTTTTCAAAATATCCCAAACTTCCCAATTTCAAGGCCTGAGTCATATTTTGGAGCCAAATTTTGGCTCTCTGCACGTTTTCGCAGTTTGAAATTACCACTTTTTATACCCAACATATCCCAAGTGCTGAAAGCGGCAGTGAGTCACATTTTACACAAACTCCCCTGCAGTTTTCAAAATATCCCAAATATCCCAATTTCGAGGCCTCAGCCATATTATGGAGCCAAATTCTGGCTCTTTGCACGTATTCGCAGTTTGAAATTGCGACTTTTTTATACCAACATATGCCAAGTACTGAAAGCGGCGTTTGGTCACATTTGTCCCAAACCTCCCTGCAGTTTTCAAAATATCCCAAACATCCAAATTTCGAGGCCTGAGCCATAATTTGGAGCCAAATTCTGGCTCTATGCACGTATTCGCAGCTTGATATTAAGAATTTTTATACCCAACATAAGCCAAGTCCTGAAAGCGGCAGTGAGTCACATTTTGCAGAAACTCCCCTGCAGTTTTCGGAATATCCCAAATATCCCAATTTCGAGGCCTGAACCATATTTTGGAGCCAAATTCAGGCTCTCTGCACGTATTCGCAATTTGAAATTACGACTTTTTTATACCCAACATATGCGAAGTACTGAAAGCGGCGTTTGGTCACATTTGTCCCAAACCTTCCTGCAGTTTTCAAAATATCCCAAACATCCCAATACCTGAGCCATATTTTGGAGCCAAATTCTGGCTCTATGCACGTATTCGCAGTTTGATATTAGGAATTTTATACCCAACATATGCCAAGTCCTGAAAGTGGCAGTAAGTCACATTTTGCACAGACTCCCCTCCAGTTTTCAAAATATCCCAAATATCCCAATTTCCAGGCCTGAGCCATATTTTAGAGCCAAATTCTGGCTCTATGCACGTATTCGCAGTTTGAAATGGCGACTTTTTTATACCCAACATATGCCAAGTCCTGAAAGCGGCAGTGAGTCACATTTTGCACAAACTCCCCTGCAGTTATTGAAATATCCCAAATATCCCAATTTCGAGGCCTGAGCCATATTTTGGAGCCAAATTCAGGATCTCTGCACTTATTCGCAGTTTGAAATGGCGACTTTTTTATACCCAACATATGCCAAGTAATGAAAGCGGCAGTGAGTCACATTTTGCCCAAACTCCCCTCTAATTTTCAAAATAACACAAATATCCCAATGTCGAGGCCTGAGCCATATTTTGGAGCCAAATTCTGGCTCTCGGCACGTATTCGCAGTGTGAAATTACATCTTTTTATACCCAACATATGTCAAGTACTGAAAGCGGCGTTTGGACACATTTGTCCCAAACATCCTTATAGTTTTCAAAATATCCAAAATATCCCAATTTCGAGGCCTGAACCATATTTTGGAGCCAAATTCAGGCTCTCTGCATGTATTCGCAGTTTGAAATTACGACTTTTTATACCCAACATATGCCAAGTACTGAAAGCGGCGTTTGGTCATATTTGTCCCAAAGTCCCCTGCAGTTTTCAAAATATCCCAAACATCCCAATTTCGAGGCCTGAGCCATATTTTGGAGCCAAATTCTGGCTCTCTGCTCGTATTCGCAGTTTGAAATTGCGACTTTTTTATACCCAACATATGTCAAGTACTGAAAGCGGCGTTTGGTCATATTTGTCCCAAACTCCCCTGCAAATTTCAAAATATCCCAAACTTCCCAATTTCGTGGCCTGAGTCCTATTTTGGAGCCAAATTCTCGCTCTCTGCACGTATTCCCAGTTTGAAAATATGATTTTTTATACATAACATATGCCAAGTCCTGAAAGCCGCAGTGAGTCACATTTTGCACAAACTCCCCAGCAGTTTTCAAAATATCCCAATTTCGAGGCCTGAGCCATAATTTGGAACCAAATTCTGGCTCTATGCACGTATTCGTAGTTTGATATTACGAATTTTTATACCCAACATATGCCAAGTCCTGAAAGCGGCAGTGAGTCACATTTTGCACAAACTCCCCTGCAGTTTTCGAAATATCCCAAATATCCCAATTTCGAGGCCTGAGCCATATTTTGGAGCCAAATTCTGGATCTCTGCACGTATTCGCAGTTTGATATTACGAATTTTTATACCCAACATATGCCAAGTACTGAAAGCGGCGTTTGGTCACATTTATCCCAAACATCCCTGCAGTTTTCAAAATACCCCAAATATCCCAATTTCGAGGCCTGAGCCATATTTTGGAGCCAAATTCTGGCTCTCTGCACGTATTCGCAGTTCGAAATTACGTCTTTTTATACCCAACATATTCCTAGTACTGAAAGCGGCGTTTGGTCACATTTGTCCCAAACCTCCACGCAGTTTTCAAAATATGCCAAATATCCCAATTTCGAGGCCTGAGCCATATTTTGGAGCCAAATTCAGGCTCTCTGCACGTATTCGCAGTTTGATATTACGACTTTTTATATCCAACATATGCCAAGTACTGAAAGCGGCGTTTGGTCACATTAGTCCCAAACATCCCTGCAGTTTTCAAAATATCCCAAATATCCCAATTTCTAGGCCTGAGCCATATTTTGGAGCCAAATTCTGGCTCTCTGCACGTATTTGCAGTTCGAAATTACGTCTTTTTATACCCAACATATTCCAAGTACTGAAACAGGCGTTTGGTCACGTATGTCCCAAACCTCCCCGCAGTTTTCAAAATATGCCAAATATCCCAATTTCGAGGCCTGAGCCATATTTTGGAGCCAAATTCTGGCTCTTAGCACGTATTCGCAGTTTGATATTACGACTTTTTATACCCAACATATGCCAAGTACTGAAAGCGGCGTTTGGTCACATTTGTCCCAAACATCCCTGCAGTTTTCAAAATATCCCAAATATCCCAATTTCGAGGCCTGAGCCATATTTTGGTGCCAAATTCTGGCTCTCTGCACGTATTCGCAGTTCGAAATTACGTCTTTTTATACTGCCGCTTTCAGGACTTGGCATATGTTGGGTATAAAAAGTCGTAATATCAAACAACGAATACGTGCATAGAGCCAGAATTTGGTTCCAAATTATGGCTCAGGCCTCGAAATTGGGATGTTTGGAATATTTTGAAAACTTCAGGGAGGTTTGGGACAAATGTGACCAAACGCCGCTTTCAGTACTAGGCATATGTTGGTATAAAAAAGTCGCAATTTCAAACTGCGAATACGTGCAGAGAGCCAGAATTTGGGTCCAAAATATGACTCAGGCCTCGAAATTGGGAAGTTTGGGATATTTTGAAAACTGCAGAGGAGTTTGGGACAAATATGACCAAACGCGGCTTTTAGTACTTGGCATATGTTGGGTATAAAAAGTCGTAATATCAAACTGCGAATACGTGCAAAGAGCCAGAATTTGGCTCCAAAATATGGCTCAGGCCTCGAAATTGGGATATTTGGCATATTTTGAAAACTGCGGGGAGGTTTGGGACATATGTGACCAAACGCCGCTTTCAGTACTTGGCATATGTTGGTATAAAAAAGTCGCAATTTCAAACTGCGAATACGTGCAGAGAGCCAGAATTTGGCTCCAAAATATGGCTCAGGCCTCGAAATTGGGACGTTTGGGATATTTTGAAAACTGCAGGGGAGTTTGTGTGAAATGTGACTCACTGCCGATTTCAGTACTTGGCATATGTCGGGTATAAAAAGTCGTAATATCAAACTGCCAATACGTGCTAAGAGCCAGAATTTGGCTCCAAAATAAGGCTCAGGCCTCGAAATTGGGATATTTGGCATATTTTGAAAACTGCGGGGAGGTTTGGGACAAATGTGTCCAAACGCCGCTTTCAGTACTTGGCATATGTTGGGAATAACAAGACGTAATTTCGAACTGCGAATACGTGCAGAGAGCCAGAATTTGGCTCCAAAATATGGCTCAGGCCTCGAAATTGGGATATTTGGGATATTTTAAAAACTGCAGGGATGTTTGGGACAAATGTGACCAAACGCCGCTTTCAGTACTTGGCATATGTTGGGTATAAAAAGATGTAATTTCAAACTGCGAATACGTGCAGAGAGCCAGAATTTGGGTCCAAAATATGACTCAGGCCCCGAAATTGGGATATATGCGTTATTTTGAAAACTGGAGGGGAGTTTGGGCAAAATGTGACTCACTGCCGCTTTCAGGACTTGGCATATGTTGGGTATAAAAATTCGTAATATCAAACAGCGAATACATACATAGAGCCAGAATTTGGCTCCAAAAAATGGCTCTGGCCTCGAAATTGGGATAAATGGGATATTTTGAAAACTGGAGGGGAGTATGTGCAAAATGTGACTTACTGCCGCTTTCAGTACTTGGCATATGTTGGGTATAAAATTCGTAATATCAAACTGCGAATACGTGCAGAGAGCCAGAATTTGGCTCCAAAATAAGGCTCAGGCCTCGATATTGCGATGTTTGGGATATTTTGAAAACTGCAGGAAGGTTTGGGACAAATGTGACCAAACGCCGCTTTCAGTACTTCGCATATGTTGGTTATAAAAAATCGTAATTTCAAACTGCGAATACGTGCAGAGAGCCAGAATTTGGGTCCAAAATATGGCTCAGGCCTCGAAATTGGGATATTTGGGATATTTTGAAAACTGCTGGGGAGTTTGTGCAAAATGTGACTCACTGCCGCTCTCAGGACTTGGCATATGTTGGGTATAAAATTTTGTAATATCAAACTGCAAATACGTGCATAGAGCCAGAATTTGGCTCCAAATTATGGCTCAGGCCTCGAAATTGGGATGTTTGGGATATTTTGAAAACTGCAGTGAGGTTTGGGACAAATGTGACCAAACGCCGCTTTCAGTACTTGGCATATGTTGGTATAAAAAAGTCGCAATTTCAAACTGCGAATACGTGCAAAGAGCCAGATATTGGCTCCATAATATGGCTCAAGCCTCGAAATTGGGTTATTTGTGATATTTTGAAAACTGCAGGGAGGTTTGGGACAAATGTGACCAAACGTCGCTTTCAGTACTTGGCATATATTGGGTATAAAAAGATGTAATTTCAAACTGCGAATACGTGCAGAGAGCCAGAATTTGGGTCCAAAATATGGCTTAGGCCCCGAAATTGGGATATTTGCGTTATTTTGAAATCTTGAGGGGAGTTTGGGCAAAATGTGACTCACTGCCGCTTTCATTACTTGGCATATGTTGGGAATAAAAAAGTCGCAATTTCAAACTGCGAATACGTGCAGAGATCCAGAATTTGGCTCCAAAATATGGCTCAGGCCTCGAAATTGGGATATTTGGGATATTTCAAAAACTGCAGGGGAGTTTGTGCAAAATGTGACTCACTGCCGCTTTCAGGACTTGGCATATGTTGGGTATAAAAATTCGTAATATCAAACTGCGAATACGTGCATAGAGCCAGAATTTGGCTCCAAATTATGGCTCAGGCATCGAAATTGGGATGTTTGGGATATTTTGAAAACTGCAGGGAGGTTTGGGACAAATGTGACCAAAAACCGCTTTCAGTACTTGGCATACGTTGGTATAAAAAAGTCGCAATTTCAAACTGCGAATACGTGCAGAGAGCCAGAATTTGGCTCCAAAATAAGGCTCAGGCCTCGATATTGGGATGTTTGGGATATTTTGAAAACTGCAGGAACGTTTGGGACAAATGTGACCAAACGCCTCTTTCATACTTGGCATATGTTGGTATAAAAAAGTCGCAATTTCAACTGCGAATACGTGCAAAGAGCCAGATTTTGGCTCCATAATATGGCTCAGGCCTCAAAATTGTGATATTTGGGATATTTTGAAAACTGCAGGGAAGTTTGTGCAAAATGTGACTCACTGCCGCTTTCAGGACTTGGCATATGATGGGTATAAAACGTGGTAATTTCAAACTGCGAAGACGTGCAGAGAGCCAGAATTTGGCTCCAAAATATGGCTCAGGCCTCGAAATTGGGTTATTTGGCATATTTTGAAAACTGCAGGGAAGTTTGTGCAAAATGTGACTCACTGCCGCTTTCAGGACTTGGCATATGTTGGGTATAAAAAGATGTAATTTCAAACTGCGAATACGTGCAGAGAGCCAGAATTTGGGTCCAAAATATGACTCAGGCCTCGAAATTGGGAAGTTTGGGATATTTTGAAAACTGCAGAGGAGTTTGGGACAAATATGATCAAACGCGGCTTTCAGTACTTGGCATATGTTAGGTATAAAAAAGTCGTAATATCAAACTGCGAATACGTGCATAGAGCCAGAATTTGGCTCCAAAATATGGCTCAGGCCTCGAAATTGGGATATTTGGGATATTTTGAAAACTGGAAGGGAGTCTGTGCAAAATGTGACTTACTGCCGCTTTCAGCACTTGGCATATGTTGGGTATGAAAAGTGGTAATTTCAAACTGCGAATACGTGCTAAGAGACAGAATTTGGATCCAAAATATGACTCGGGCCTCGAAATTGGGAAGTTTGGGATATTTTGAGAACTGCAGGGGAGTTTGGGACAAATATGACCAAACGCCGCTTTCAGTACGTGACATATGTTGGGTATAAAAAAGTCGCAATTTCAAACTGCGAATACGTGCAGAGAGCCAGAATTTGGCTCCAAAATATGGCTCAGGCATCGAAATTGGGACGTTTGGGATATTTTGAAAACTGTAGGGGAGTTTGTGCGAAATGTGACTCACTGCCGATTTCAGTACTTGGCATATGTTGGGTATGAAAAGTCGTAATATCAAACTGCGAATACGTGCTAAGAGCTAGAATTTGGCTCCAAAATATGGCTCAGGCCTCGAAATTGGGATATTTGCGTTATTTTGAAATCTTAAGGGGAGTTTGGGCAAAATGTGACTCACTGCCGCTTTCAGGACTTGGCATATGTTGGGTATAAAACGTGGTAATTTCAAACTGCGAAGACGTGCAGAGAGCCAGAATTTGGGTCCAAAATATGACTAAGGCCTCGAAATTGGGAAGTTTGGGATATTTTGAAAACTGCAGAGGCGTTTGGGACAAATATGACCAAACGCGGCTTTCAGTACTTGGCATATGTTAGGTATAAAAAGTCGTAATATCAAACTGCGAATACGTGCAAAGAGCCAGAATTTGGCTCCAAAATATGGCTCAGGCCTCGATATTGGGATATTTGGCATATTTTGAAAACTGCGGGGAGGTTTGGGACAAATGTGACCAAACGCCGTTTTCAGTACTTGGCATATGTTGGTATAAAAAAGTCGCAATTTCAAACTGCGAATACGTGCAAAGAGCCAAAATTTGGCTCCATAATATGGCTCAGGCCTCGAAATTGGGACGTTCGGGATATTTTGAAAACTGCAGGGGAGTTTGTGCGAAATGTGACTCACTGCCGATTTCAGTACTTGGCATATGTTGGGTATAAAAAGTCGTAATATCAAACTGCGAATACGTGCTAAGAGCCAGAATTTGGCTCCAAAATATGGCTCAGGCCTCGATATTGGGATGTTTGGGATATTTCAAAAACTGCAGGGGAGTTTGTGCAAAATGTGACTCGCTGCCGCTTTCAGGACTTGGCATATGTTGGGTATAAAAATTCGTAATATCAAATTGCGAATACGTGCATTGAGCCAGAATTTGGCTCCAAATTATGGCTCAGGCCTCGAAATTGGGATGTTTGGGATATTTTGAAAACTGAAGGGAGGTTTGGGACAAATGTGACCAAAAACCGCTTTCAGTACTTGGCATATGTTCGTATAAAAAAGTCGCAATTTCAAACTGCGAATACGTGCAGAGAGCCAGAATTTGGCTCCATAATATGGCTCAGGAACCGAAATTGAGATATTTGGCATATTTCGAAAACTGCAGGGGAGTTTGTGCAAAATGTGACTCACTGCCGCTTTCAGGACTTAGCATATGTTGGGTATAAAAAGTCGTAATACCAAACTGCGAATACGTACATAGAGCCAGAATTTGGCTCCAAAAAATGGCTCAGGCCTTGAAATTGGGATATTTGACATATTTTGAAAACTGCGGGGAGGTTTGGGACAAATGTGTCCAAACGCCGCTTTCAGTACTTGGCATATGTTGGGTATAAAAAGATGTAATTTCAAACTGCGAATACGTGCAGAGAGCCAGAATTTGGCTCCAAAATATGGTTCAGGCCTCGAAATTGGGATATTTGGGATATTTTGAAAACTGCAGGGATGTTTGGGACAAATGTGACCAAACGCCGCTTTCAGTACTTGGCATATGTTGGGTATAAAAAGTCGTAATATCAAACTCCGAATACGTGCTAAGAACCAGAATTTGGCTCCAAAATATGGCTCAGGCCTCGAAATTGGGTTATTTGGGATATTTTGAAAACTGGAAGGAGGTTTGGGACAAATGTGACCAAACGTCGCTTTCAGTACTTGGCATATGTTGGGTATAAAAAGATGTAATTTCAAACTGCGAATACGTGCAGAGAGCCAGAATTTGGGTCCAAAATATGGCTCAGGCCCCGAAATTGGGATATTTGCGTTATTTTGAAAACTGGAGGGGAGTTTGGGCAAAATGTGACTCACTGCCGCTTTCATTACTTGGCATATGTTGGGTATAAAAAAGTCGCAATTTCAAACTGCGAATACGTGCAGAGATCCAGAATTTGGCTCCAAAATATGGCTCAGGCCTCGAAATTGGGATATTTGGGATATTTCAAAAACTGCAGGGGAGTTTGTGCAAAATGTGACTCACTGCCGCTTTCAGGACTTGGCATATGTTGGGTATAAAAATTCGTAATATCAAACTGCCAATACGTGCATAGAGCTCCAGAATTTGGCTCCAAATTATGGCTCAGGCCTCGAAATTGGGATGTTTGGGATATTTTGAAAACTGCAGGGAGGTTTGGGACAAATGTGACCAAAAACCGCTTTCAGTACTTGGCATATGTTGGTATAAAAAAGTCGCAATTTCACACTGCGAATACGTGCAGAGAGCCAGAATTTGGCTCCATAATATGGCTCAGGCCTCGAAATTGAGATATTTGGCATATTTCGAAAACTGCAGGGGAGTTTGTGCAAAATGTGACTCACTGCCGCTTTCAGGACTTAGCATATGTTGGGTATAAAAAGTCGTAATACCAAACTGCGAATACGTACATAGAGCCAGAATTTGGCTCCAAAAAATGGCTCAGGCCTTGAAATTGGGATAAATGGGATATTTTGAAAACTGGAGGGGAGTATGTGCAAAATGTGACTTACTGCTGCTTTCAGTACTTGGCATATGTTGGGTATAAAATTCGTAATATCAAACTGCGAATACGTGCGGAGAGCCAGAATTTGGCTCCAAAATAAGGCTCAGGCCTCGATATTGGGATGTTTGGGATATTTTGAAAACTGCAGGAACGTTTGGGACAAATGTGACCAAACGCCGCTTTTAGTACTTGGCATATGTTGGTATAAAAAAGTCGCAATTTCAACTGCGAATACGTGCAAAGAGCCAGATTTTGGCTCCATATTATGGCTCAGGCCTCAAAACTGGGATATTTGGGATATTTTGAAAACTGCAGGGAAGTTTGTGCAAAATGTGACTCACTGCCGCTTTCAGGACTTGGCATATGTTGGGTATAAAACGTGGTAATTTCAAACTGCGAAGACGTGCAGAGAGCCAGAATTTGGCTCCAAAATATGGCTCAGGCCTCGAAATTGGGTTATTTGGCATATTTTGAAAACTGCAGGGAAGTTTGTGCAAAATGTGACTCACTGCCGCTTTCAGGACTTGGCATATGTTGGGTATAAAAAGATGTAATTTCAAACTGCGAATACGTGCAGAGAGCCAGAATTTGGGTCCAAAATATGACTAAGGCCTCGAAATTGGGAAGTTTGGGATATTTTGAAAACTGCAGAGGAGTTTGGGACAAATATGACCAAACGCGGCTTTCAGTACTTGGCATATGTTAGGTATAAAAAGTCGTAATATCAAACTGCGAATACGTGCAAAGAGCCAGAATTTGGCTCCAAAATATGGCTCAGGCCTCGATATTGGGATATTTGGCATATTTTGAAAACTGCGGGGAGGTTTGGGACAAATGTGACCAAACGCCGTTTTCAGTACTTGGCATATGTTGGTATAAAAAAGTCGCAATTTCAAACTGCGAATACGTGCAAAGAGCCAAAATTTGGCTCCATAATATGGCTCAGGCCTCGAAATTGGGACGTTCGGGATATTTTGAAAACTGCAGGGGAGTTTGTGCGAAATGTGACTCACTGCCGATTTCAGTACTTGGCATATGTTGGGTATAAAAAGTCGTAATATCAAACTGCGAATACGTGCTAAGAGCCAGAATTTGGCTCCAAAATATGGCTCAGGCCTCGATATTGGGATGTTAGGGATATTTCAAAAACTGCAGGGGAGTTTGTTCAAAATGTGACTCGCTGCCGCTTTCAGGACTTGGCATATGTTGGGTATAAAAATTCGTAATATCAAACTGCGAATACGTGCATAGAGCCAGAATTTGGCTCCAAATTATGGCTCAGGCCTCGAAATTGGGATGTTTGGGATATTTTGAAAACTGAAGGGAGGTTTGGGACAAATGTGACCAAAAACCGCTTTCAGTACTTGGCATATGTTCGTATAAAAAAGTCGCAATTTCAAACTGCGAATACGTGCAGAGAGCCAGAATTTGGCTCCATAATATGGCTCAGGCCTCGAAATTGAGATATTTGGCATATTTCGAAAACTGCAGGGGAGTTTGTGCAAAATGTGACTCACTGCCGCTTTCAGGACTTAGCATATGTTGGGTATAAAAATTCGTAATATCAAACTGCGAATACGTGCAAAGAGCCAGAATTTGGCTCCAAAAAATGGCTCAGGCCTCGAAATTGGGATATTTGGCATATTTTGAAAACTGCGGGGAGGTTTGGGACAAATGTGTCCAAACGCCGCTTTCAGTACTTGGCATATGTTGGGTATAAAAAGATGTAATTTCAAACTGCGAATACGTGCAGAGAGCCAGAATTTGGCTCCAAAATATGGTTCAGGCCTCGAAATTGGGATATTTGGGATATTTTGAAAACTGCAGGGATGTTTGGGACAAATGTGACCAAACGCCGCTTTCAGTACTTGGCATATGTTGGGTATAAAAAGTCGTAATATCAAACTCCGAATACGTGCTAAGAACCAGAATTTGGCTCCAAAATATGGCTCAGGCCTCGAAATTGGGTTATTTGGGATATTTTGAAAACTGGAAGGAGGTTTGGGACAAATGTGACCAAATGTCGCTTTCAGTACTTGGCATATGTTGGGTATAAAAAGATGTAATTTCAAACTGCGAATACGTGCAGAGAGCCAGAATTTGGGTCCAAAATATGGCTCAGGCCCCGAAATTGGGATATTTGCGTTATTTTGAAAACTGGAGGGGAGTTTGGGCAAAATGTGACTCACTGCCGCTTTCATTACTTGGCATATGTTGGGTATAAAAAAGTCGCAATTTCAAACTGCGAATGCGTGCAGAGATCCAGAATTTGGCTCCAAAATATGGCTCAGGCCTCGAAATTGGGATATTTGGGATATTTCAAAAACTGCAGGGGAGTTTGTGCAAAATGTGACTCACTGCCGCTTTCAGGACTTGGCATATGTTGGGTATAAAAATTCGTAATATCAAACTGCCAATACGTGCATAGAGCCAGAATTTGGCTCCAAATTATGGCTCAGGCCTCGAAATTGGGATGTTTGGGATATTTTGAAAACTGCAGGGAGGTTTGGGACAAATGTGACCAAAAACCGCTTTCAGTACTTGGCATATGTTGGTATAAAAAAGTCGCAATTTCAAACTGCGAATACGTGCAGAGAGCCAGAATTTGGCTCCATAATATGGCTCAGGCCTCGAAATTGAGATATTTGGCATATTTCGAAAACTGCAGGGGAGTTTGTGCAAAATGTGACTCACTGCCGCTTTCAGGACTTAGCATATGTTGGGTATAAAAAGTCGTAATACCAAACTGCGAATACGTACATAGAGCCAGAATTTGGCTCCAAAAAATGGCTCAGGCCTCGAAATTGGGATAAATGGGATATTTTGAAAACTGGAGGGGAGTATGTGCAAAATGTGACTTACTGCTGCTTTCAGTACTTGGCATATGTTGGGTATAAAATTCGTAATATCAAACTGCGAATACGTGCGGAGAGCCAGAATTTGGCTCCAAAATAAGGCTCAGGCCTCGATATTGGGATGTTTGGGATATTTTGAAAACTGCAGGAACGTTTGGGACAAATGTGACCAAACGCCGCTTTTAGTACTTGGCATATGTTGGTATTAAAAAGTCGCAATTTCAACTGCGAATACGTGCAAAGAGCCAGATTTTGGCTCCATATTATGGCTCAGGCCTCAAAACTGGGATATTTGGGATATTTTGAAAACTGCAGGGAAGTTTGTGCAAAATGTGACTCACTGCCGCTTTCAGGACTTGGCATATGTTGGGTATAAAACGTGGTAATTTCAAACTGCGAAGACGTGCAGAGAGCCAGAATTTGGCTCCAAAATATGGCTCAGGCCTCGAAATTGGGTTATTTGGCATATTTTGAAAACTGCAGGGAAGTTTGTGCAAAATGTGACTCACTGCCGCTTTCAGGACTTGGCATATGTTGGGTATAAAAAGATGTAATTTCAAACTGCGAATACGTGCAGAGAGCCAGAATTTGGGTCCAAAATATGACTAAGGCCTCGAAATTGGGAAGTTTGGGATATTTTGAAAACTGCAGAGGAGTTTGGGACAAATATGACCAAACGCGGCTTTCAGTACTTGGCATATGTTAGGTATAAAAAGTCGTAATATCAAACTGCGAATACGTGCAAAGAGCCAGAATTTGGCTCCAAAATATGGCTCAGGCCTCGAAATTGGGACGTTTGGGATATTTTGAAAACTGCAGGGGAGTTTGTGCGAAATGTGACTCACTGCCGATTTCAGTACTTGGCATATGTTGGGTATAAAAAGTCGTAATATCAAACTGCGAATACGTGCTAAGAGCCAGAATTTGGCTCCAAAATATGGCTCAGGCCTCGATATTGGGATGTTTGGGATATTTCAAAAACTGCAGGGGAGTTTGTGCAAAATGTGACTCGCTGCCGCTTTCAGGACTTGGCATATGTTGGGTATAAAAATTCGTAATATCAAACTGCGAATACGTGCATAGAGCCAGAATTTGGCTCCAAATTATGGCTCAGGCCTCGAAATTGGGATGTTTGGGATATTTTGAAAACTGAAGGGAGGTTTGGGACAAATGTGACCAAAAACCGCTTTCAGTACTTGGCATATGTTCGTATAAAAAAGTCGCAATTTCAAACTGCGAATACGTGCAGAGAGCCAGAATTTGGCTCCATAATATGGCTCAGGCCTCGAAATTGAGATATTTGGCATATTTCGAAAACTGCAGGGGAG
This sequence comes from Procambarus clarkii, assembly GCF_040958095.1. NCBI lineage: Eukaryota > Metazoa > Arthropoda > Malacostraca > Decapoda > Cambaridae > Procambarus > Procambarus clarkii. The sequence goes on along the minus strand of NC_091197.1, from coordinate 1,487,712 downwards.
TTTGTGCAAAATGTGACTCACTGCCGCTTTCAGGACTTGGCATATGTTGGGTATAAAACGTGGTAATTTCAAACTGCGAATACGTGCAGAGAGCCAGAATTTGGCTCCAAAATATGGCTCAGGCCTCGAAATTGGGTTATTTGGCATATTTTGAAAACTGCAGAGGAGTTTGGGACAAATATGACCAAACGCGGCTTTCAGTACTTGGCATATGTTAGGTAAAAAGTCGTAATATCAAACTGCGAATACGTGCAAAGAGCCAGAATTTGGCTCCAAAATATGGCTCAGGCCTCGAAATTGGGATATTTGGCATATTTTGAAAACTGCGGGGAGGTTTGGGACAAATGTGACCAAACGCCGTTTTCAGTACTTGGCATATGTTGGTATAAAAAAGTCGCAATTTCAAACTGCGAATACGTGCAAAGAGCCAAAATTTGGCTCCATAATATGGCTCAGGCCTCGAAATTGGGACGTTCGGGATATTTTGAAAACTGCAGGGGAGTTTGTGCGAAATGTGACTCACTGCCGATTTCAGTACTTGGCATATGTTGGGTATAAAAAGTCGTAATATCAAACTGCGAATACGTGCTAAGAGCCAGAATTTGGCTCCAAAATATGGCTCAGGCCTCGATATTGGGATGTTTGGGATATTTCAAAAACTGCAGGGGAGTTTGTGCAAAATGTGACTCGCTGCCGCTTTCAGGACTTGGCATATGTTGGGTATAAAAATTCGTAATATCAAACTGCGAATACGTGCATAGAGCCAGAATTTGGCTCCAAATTATGGCTCAGGCCTCGAAATTGGGATGTTTGGGATATTTTGAAAACTGAAGGGAGGTTTGGGACAAATGTGACCAAAAACCGCTTTCAGGACTTGGCATATGTTCGTATAAAAAAGTCGCAATTTCAAACTGCGAATACGTGCAGAGAGCCAGAATTTGGCTCCATAATATGGCTCAGGCCTCGAAATTGAGATATTTGGCATATTTCGAAAACTGCAGGGGAGTTTGTGCAAAATGTGACTCACTGCCGCTTTCAGGACTTAGCATATGTTGGGTATAAAAATTCGTAATATCAAACTGCGAATACGTGCAAAGAGCCAGAATTTGGCTCCAAAAAATGGCTCAGGCCTCGAAATTGGGATAAATGGGATATTTTGAAAACTGGAGGGGAGTATGTGCAAAATGTGACTTACTGCTGCTTTCAGTACTTGGCATATGTTGGGTATAAAATTCGTAATATCAAACTGCGAATACGTGCGGAGAGCCAGAATTTGGCTCCAAAATAAGGCTCAGGCCTCGATATTGGGATGTTTGGGATATTTTGAAAACTGCAGGAACGTTTGGGACAAATGTGACCAAACGCCGCTTTCAGTACTTGGCATATGTTGGTATAAAAAAGTCGCAATTTCAACTGCGAATACGTGCAAAGAGCCAGATTTTGGCTCCATATTATGGCTCAGGCCTCAAAATTGGGATATTTGGGATATTTTGAAAACTGCAGGGAAATTTGTGCAAAATGTGACTCACTGCCGCTTTCAGGACTTGGCATATGTTGGGTATAAAACGTGGTAATTTCAAACTGCGAATACGTGCAGAGAGCCAGAATTTGGCTCCAAAATATGGCTCAGGCCTCGAAATTGGGTTATTTGGCATATTTTGAAAACTGCAGGGAAGTTTGTGCAAAATGTGACTCACTGCCGCTTTCAGGACTTGGCATATGTTGGGTATAAAAAGATGTAATTTCAAACTGCGAATACGTGCAGAGAGCCAGAATTTGGGTCCAAAATATGACTAAGGCCTCGAAATTGGGAAGTTTGGGATATTTTGAAAACTGCAGAGGAGTTTGGGACAAATATGACCAAACGCGGCTTTCAGTACTTGGCATATGTTAGGTATAAAAAGTCGTAATATCAAACTGCGAATACGTGCAAAGAGCCAGAATTTGGCTCCAAAATATGGCTCAGGCCTCGAAATTGGGATATTTGGCATATTTTGAAAACTGCGGGGAGGTTTGAGACAAATGTGACCAAACGCCGTTTTCAGTACTTGGCATATGTTGGTATAAAAAAGTCGCAATTTCAAACTGCGAATACGTGCAAAGAGCCAAAATTTGGCTCCATAATATGGCTCAGGCCTCGAAATTGGGACGTTCGGGATATTTTGAACACTGCAGGGGAGTTTGTGCGAAATGTGACTCACTGCCGATTTCAGTACTTGGCATATGTTGGGTATAAAAAGTCGTAATATCAAACTGCGAATACGTGCTGAGAGCCAGAATTTGGCTCCAAAATATGGCTCAGGCCTCGAAATTGGGATATTTGGGATATTTTGAAAACTGGAGGGGAGTCTGTGCAAAATGTGACTTACTGCCGCTTTCAGTACTTGGCATATGTTGGGTATAAAATTCTTAATATCAAACTGCGAATACATGCAGAGAGCCAGAATTTGGCTCCAAAATATGGCTCAGGCCTCGATATTGGGATGTTTGGGCTATTTTGAAAAGTGCAGGAAGGTTTGGGACAAATGTGACCAAACGCCGCTTTCAGTACTTCGCATATGTTGGGTATAAAAAAGTCGTAATTTCAAACTGCGAATACGTGCAGAGAGCCTGAATTTGGCTCCAAAATATGGTTCAGGCCTCAAAATTGGGATATTTGGGATATTTTGAAAACTGCAGGGGAGTTTGTGCAAAATGTGACTCACTGCCGCTTTCAGGACTTGGCATATGTTGGGTATAAAAATTCTTAATATCAAACTGCGAATACGTGCATAGAGCCAGAATTTGGCTCCAAATTATGGCTCAGGCCTCGAAATTAGGATGTTTGGGATATTTTGAAAACTGCAGAGAGGTTTGGGACAAATGTGACCAAACGTCGCTTTCAGTACTTGGCATATGTTGGGTAAAAAAAAAGGTGTAATTTCAAACTGCGAATACGTGCAGAGAGCCAGAATTTGGGTCCAAATTATGGCTCAGGCCTCGAAATTGGGATATTTGCGTTTTTTTGAAAACTGGAGGGGAGTTTTGGCAAAATGTGACTCACTGCCGCTTTCATTACTTGGCATATGTTGGGTATAAAAAAGTCGCAATTTCAAACTGCGAATACGTGCTAAGAGCCAGAATTTGGCTCCAAAATATGGCTCAGGCATCGAAATTGGAACGTTTGGGATATTTTGAAAACTGCAGGGGAGTTTGTGCGAAATGTGACTCACTGCCGATTTCAGTACTTGGCATATGTTGGGTAAGAAAAGTCATAATATCAAACTGCGAATAAGTGCTAAGAGCCAGAATTTGGCTCCAAAATATGGCTCAGGCCTCGAAATTGGGATATTTGGCATATTTTGAAAACTGCGGGGAGGTTTGGGACAAATGTGTCCAAACGCCGCTTTCAGTACTTGGCATATGTTGGGTATAAAAAGATGTAATTTCAAACTGCGAATACGTGCAGAGAGCCAGAATTTGGCTCCAAAATATGGCTCAGGCCTCGAAATTGGGATATTTGGGATATTTTGAAAACTGCAGGGATGTTTGGGACAAATGTGACCAAACGCCGCTTTCAGTACTTGGCATATGTTGGGTATAAAAATTCGTAATATCAAACTCCGAATACGTGCTAAGAACCAGAATTTGGCTCCAAAATATGGCTCAGGCCTCGAAATTGGGTTATTTGGGATATTTTGAAAACTGCAGGGAGGTTTGGGACAAATGTGACCAAACGTCGCTTTCAGTACTTGGCATATATTGGGTATAAAAAGATGTAATTTCAAACTGCGAATACGTGCAGAGAGCCAGAATTTGGGTCCAAAATATGGCTCAGGCCCCGAAATTGGGATATTTGCGTTATTTTGAAATCTTGAGGGGAGTTTGGGCAAAATGTGACTCACTGCCGCTTTCATTACTTGGCATATGTTGGGAATAAAAAAGTCGCAATTTCAAACTGCGAATACGTGCAGAGATCCAGAATTTGGCTCCAAAATATGGCTCAGGCCTCGAAATTGGGATATTTGGGATATTTCAAAAACTGCCGGGGAGTTTGTGCAAAATGTGACTCACTGCCGCTTTCAGGACTTGGCATATGTTGGGTATAAAAAGTCGTAATATCAAACTGCGAATACGTACATAGAGCCAGAATTTGGCTCCAAAAAATGGCTCAGGCCTCGAAATTGGGATAAATGGGATATTTTGAAAACTGGAGGGGAGTATGTGCAAAATGTGACTTACTGCCGCTTTCAGTACTTGGCATATGTTGGGTATAAAATTCGTAATATCAAACTGCGAATACGTGCAGAGAGCCAGAATTTGGCTCCAAAATAAGGCTCAGGCCTCGATATTGGGATGTTTGGGATATTTTGAAAACTGCAGGAACGTTTGGGACAAATGTGACCAAACGCCTCTTTCAGTACTTGGCATATGTTGGTATAAAAAAGTCGCAATTTCAACTGCGAATACGTGCAAAGAGCCAGATTTTGGCTCCATAATATGGCTCAGGCCTCAAAATTGTGATATTTGGGATATTTTGAAAACTGCAGGGAAGTTTGTGCAAAATGTGACTCACTGCCGCTTTCAGGACTTGGCATATGATGGGTATAAAACGTGATAATTTCAAACTGCGAAGACGTGCAGAGAGCCAGAATTTGGGTCCAAAATATGACTCAGGCCTCGAAATTGGGAAGTTTGGGATACTTTGAAAACTGCAGAGGAGTTTGGGACAAATATGATCAAACGCGGCTTTCAGTACTTGGCATATGTTAGGTATAAAAAATAGTAATATCAAACTGCGAATACGTGCAAAGAGCCAGAATTTGGCTCCAAAATATGGCTCAGGCCTCGAAATTGGGATATTTGGCATATTTTGAAAACTGCAGGGAGGTTTGGGACAAATGTGACCAAACGCTGCTTTCAGTACTTGGCATATGTTGGTATAAAAAAGTCGTAATATCAAACTGCGAATACGTGCATAGAGCCAGAATTTGGCTCCAAAATATGGCTCAGGCCTCGAAATTGGTATATTTGGGATATTTTGAAAACTGGAAGGGAGTCTGTGCAAAATGTGACTTACTGCCGCTTTCAGCACTTGGCATATGTTGGGTATGAAAAGTGGTAATTTCAAACTGCGAATACGTGCTAAGAGACAGAATTTGGATCCAAAATATGACTCAGGCCTCGAAATTGGGAAGTTTGGGATATTTTGAGAACTGCAGGGGAGTTTGGGACAAATATGACCAAACGCCGTTTTCAGTACTTGGCATATGTTGGTATAAAAAAGTCGCAATTTCAAACTGCGAATACGTGCAAAGAGCCAAAATTTGGCTCCATAATATGGCTCAGGCCTCGAAATTGGGACGTTCGGGATATTTTGAAAACTGCAGGGGAGTTTGTGCGAAATGTGACCCACTGCCGATTTCAGTACTTGGCATATGTTGGGTATAAAAAGTCGTAATATCAAACTGCGAATACGTGCTAAGAGCCAGAATTTGGCTCCAAAATATGGCTCAGGCCTCGATATTGGGATGTTTGGGCTATTTTGAAAAGTGCAGGAAGGTTTGGGACAAATGTGACCAAACGCCGCTTTCAGTACTTCGCATATGTTGGGTATAAAAAAGTCGTAATTTCAAACTGCGAATACGTGCATAGAGCCTGAATTTGGCTCCAAAATATGGCTCAGGCCTCAAAATTGGGATATTTGGGATATTTTGCAAACTGCAGAGAGGTTTGGGACAAATGTGACCAAACGTCGCTTTCAGTACTTGGCATATGTTGGGTATAAAAAGATGTAATTTCAAACTGCGAATACGTACAGAGAGCCAGAATTTGGGTCCAAATTATGGCTCAGGCCTCGAAATTGGGATATTTGCGTTTTTTTGAAAACTGGAGGGGAGTTTTGGCAAAATGTGACTCACTGCCGCTTTCATTACTTGGCATATGTTGGGTATAAAAAAGTCGCAATTTTAAACTGCGAATACGTGCTAAGAGCCAGAATTTGGCTCCAAAATATGGCTCAGGCATCGAAATTGGGACGTTTGGGATATTTTGAAAACTGCAGGGGAGTTTGTGCGAAATGTGACTCACTGCCGATTTCAGTACTTGGCATATGTTGGGTATGAAAAGTCGTAATATCAAACTGCGAATAAGTGCTAAGAGCCAGAATTTGGCTCCAAAATATGGCTCAGGCCTCGAAATTGGGATATTTGGCATATTTTGAAAACTGCGGGGAGGTTTGGGACAAATGTGACCAAACGCCGCTTTCAGTACTTGGCATTTTCTGACCAGGGGGAGAAAGATACTGGCAGTATGGGGCGTTAAAGTTTATTGAAGATTAAATTCTGCAGAACATGTAAATATATAAAGTTCACATAAAGTAAGTAATTATATAAAGTTTATATTAAACACGGTTTATATTATAGACTTAACAAAGTTGATATTATATAAAACTTAATATTGAACATGTAAATATACAAAGTTTCAAATATAATTTAAGGAATATATAACGTTTATATTAAAATATATAAAGTAAATATATAAAGTAAATATATAAAGTAAGAATTAACAGTAACAATTCCAAGGACTAGATTTAACTTAAAAGGTACACCCGTAGTAAGTATGAGACCTTAGCCTATAGTGACATGGAAACTAATTCTGCAGAAACCTAAAGGTTAACTGGTACTAGAATTAAGGCCGAGTGCAAATGTGTAGTAATTATATAACACTAGGATATAACAGGCAGGACACAAAGAATAACTAATAAGTGAGAGACCACATAACACGTAATGTACCCGGCCAAGAGGCCGTAAAAGACCTAATGGATAAGGAGAAGGGGGTGTGACTACAAGTAGGGCTTACTAGCACCTAGACTGGGCAAAGTATTAGCTGCGGACAGCGGGACACTTGGGGACCGGCGCTGCACCCCCCCTTCCCACATGCAGTGGGGAGACAATCGGGACAACTGTGCAAAGCATGACGGGGGTACAAAAGCAGCCGCTTGCAAAGGGGGGGAGGGTGGGGTTTTGCGAGGGCAGCGGCGAGGGCAGGCGGAGTGAGGCAGAGCCCCATTGTGCGCCCGTATTTATAGGGCCCCAAACTGCCCGCGCAACGCCGCGGGACGCGCTGCGCAATTGTTTCTTTCTCCCCCGCCAGAAACATCCCCGCTTGTGATGCAAGCAGTGACCATATGTTGGGTATAAAAATTCGTAATATCAAACTCCGAATACGTGCTAAGAACCAGAATTTGGCTCCAAAATATGGCTCAGGCCTCGAAATTGGGTTATTTGGGATATTTTGAAAACTGCAGGGAGGTTTGGGACAAATGTGACCAAACGTCGCTTTCAGTACTTGGCATATGTTGGGTATAAAAAGATGTAATTTCAAACTGCGAATACGTGCAGAGAGCCAGAATTTGGGTCCAAATTATGGCTCAGGCCTCGAAATTGGGATATTTGCGTTTTTTTGAAAACTGGAGGGGAGTTTTGGCAAAATGTGACTCTCTGCCGCTTTCATTACTTGGCATATGTTGGGTATAAAAAAGTCGCAATTTCAAACTGCGAATACGTGCTAAGAGCCAGAATTTGGCTCCAAAATATGGCTCAGGCATCGAAATTGGGACGTTTGGGATATTTTGAAAACTGCAGGGGAGTTTGTGCGAAATGTGACTCACTGCCGATTTCAGTACTTGGCATATGTTGGGTATGAAAAGTCGTAATATCAAACTGCGAATAAGTGCTAAGAGCCAGAATTTGGCTCCAAAATATGGCTCAGGCCTCGAAATTGGGATATTTGGCATATTTTGAAAACTGCGGGGAGGTTTGGGACAAATGGGTCCAAACGCCGCTTTCAGTACTTGGCATATGTTGGGTATAAAAAGATGTAATTTCAAACTGCTAATACGTGCAGAGAGCCAGAATTTGGCTCCAAAATATGGCTCAGGCCTCGAAATTGGGATATTTGGGATATTTTGAAAACTGCAGGGATGTTTGGGACAAATGTGACCAAACGCCGATTTCAGTACTTGGCATATGTTGGGTATAAAAATTCGTAATATCAAACTCCGAATACGTGCTAAGAACCAGAATTTGGCTCCAAAATATGGCTCAGGCCCCGAAATTGGGTTATTTGGGATATTTTGAAAACTGCAGGGAGGTTTGGGACAAATGTGACCAAACGTCGCTTTCAGTACTTGGCATATGTTGGGTATAAAAAGATGTAATTTCAAACTGCGAATACGTGCAGAGAGCCAGAATTTGGGTCCAAAATATGGCTCAGGCCCCGAAATTGGGATATTTGCGTTATTTTGAAATCTTGAGGGGAGTTTGGGCAAAATGTGACTCACTGCCGCTTTCATTACTTGGCATATGTTGGGAATAAAAAAGTCGCAATTTCAAACTGCGAATACGTGCAGAGATCCAGAATTTGGCTCCAAAATATGGCTCAGGCCTCGAAATTGGGATATTTGGGATATTTCAAAAACTGCAGGGGAGTTTGTGCAAAATGTGACTCACTGCCGCTTTCAGGACTTGGCATATGTTGGGTATAAAAATTCGTAATATCAAACTGCGAATACGTGCATAGAGCCAGAATTTGGCTCCAAATTATGGCTCAGGCATCGAAATTGGGATGTTTGGGATATTTTGAAAACTGCAGGGAGGTTTGGGACAAATGTGACCAAAAACCGCTTTCAGTACTTGGCATATGTTGGTATAAAAAAGTCGCAATTTCAAACTGCGAATACGTGCAGAGAGCCAGAATTTGGCTCCATAATATGGCTCAGGCCTAGAAATTGAGATATTTGGCATATTTCGAAAACTGCAGGGGAGTTTGTGCAAAATGTGACTCACTGCCGCTTTCAGGACTTAGCATATGTTGGGTATAAAAAGTCGTAATATCAAACTGCGAATACGTACATAGAGCCAGAATTTGGCTCCAAAAAATGGCTCAGGCCTCGAAATTGGGATATTTGGGATATTTTGAAAACTGCAGGGAAGTTTGTTCAAAATGTGACTCACTGCCGCTTTCAGGACTTGGCATATGTTGGGTATAAAAAGATGTAATTTCAAACTGCGAATACGTGCAGAGAGCCAGAATTTGGGTCCAAAATATGACTCAGGCCTCGAAATTGGGAAGCTTGGGATATTTTGAAAACTGCAGAGGAGTTTGGGACAAATATGACCAAACGCGGCTTTCAGTACTTGGCATATGTTAGGTATAAAAAGTCGTAATATCAAACTGCGAATACGTGCAAAGAGCCAGAATTTGGCTCCAAAATATGGCTCAGGCCTCGAAATTGGGATATGTGTCATATTTTGAAAACTGCAGGGGAGTTTGTGCAAAATGTGACTCACTGCCGCTTTCAGCACTTGGGATATGTTGGGTATAAAAAGTGATAATTTCAAACTGCGAATACGTGCTAAGAGACAGAATTTGGATCCAAAATATGACTCAGGCCTCGAAATTGGGAAGTTTGGGATATTTTGAGAACTGCAGGGGAGTTTGGGACAAATATGACCAAACGCCGCTTTCAGTACGTGACATATGTTGGGTATAAAAAAGTCGCAATTTCAAACTGCGAATACGTGCAGAGAGCCAGAATTTGGCTCCAAAATATGGCTCAGGCATCGAAATTGGGACGTTTGGGATATTTTGAAAACTGTAGGGGAGTTTGTGCGAAATGTGACTCACTGCCGATTTCAGTACTTGGCATATGTTGGGTATAAAAAGTCGTAATATCAAACTGCGAATACGTACATAGAGCCAGAATTTGGCTCCAAAAAATGGCTCAGGCCTCGAAATTGGGATAAATGGGATATTTTGAAAACTGGAGGGGAGTATGTGCAAAATGTGACTTACTGCCGCTTTCAGTACTTGGCATATGTTGGGTATAAAATTCGTAATATCAAACTGCGAATACGTGCAGAGAGCCAGAATTTGGCTCCAAAATAAGGCTCAGGCCTCGATATTGGGATGTTTGGGATATTTTGAAAACTGCAGGAACGTTTGGGACAAATGTGACCAAACGCCTCTTTCAGTACTTGGCATATGTTGGTATAAAAAAGTCGCAATTTCAACTGCGAATACGTGCAAAGAGCCAGATTTTGGCTCCATAATATGGCTCAGGCCTCAAAATTGTGATATTTGGGATATTTTGAAAACTGCAGGGAAGTTTGTGCAAAATGTGACTCACTGCCGCTTTCAGGACTTGGCATATGTTGGGTATAAAACGTGGTAATTTCAAACTGCGAAGACGTGCAGAGAGCCAGAATTTGGCTCCAAAATATGGCTCAGGCCTCGAAATTGGGTTATTTGGCATATTTTGAAAACTGCAGGGAAGTTTGTGCAAAATGTGACTCACTGCCGCTTTCAGGACTTGGCATATGTTGGGTATAAAAAGATGTAATTTCAAACTGCGAATACGTGCAGAGAGCCAGAATTTGGGTCCAAAATATGACTCAGGCCTCGAAATTGGGAAGTTTGGGATATTTTGAAAACTGCAGAGGAGTTTGGGACAAATATGATCAAACGCGGCTTTCAGTACTTGGCATATGTTAGGTATAAAAAAATAGTAATATCAAACTGCGAATACGTGCAAAGAGCCAGAATTTGGCTCCAGAATATGGCTCAGGCCTCGAAATTGGGATATTTGGCATATTTTGAAAACTGCAGGGAGGTTTGGGACAAATGTGACCAAATGCTGCTTTCAGTACTTGGCATATGTTGGTATAAAAAAGTCGTAATATCAAACTGCGAATACGTGCATAGAGCCAGAATTTGGCTCCAAAATATGGCTCAGGCCTCGAAATTGGGATATTTGGGATATTTTGAAAACTGGAAGGGAGTCTGTGCAAAATGTGACTTACTGCCGCTTTCAGTACTTGGCATATGTTGGGTATAAAATTCGTAATATCAAACTGCGAATACGTGCAGAGAGCCAGAATTTGGATCCAAAATATGGCTCAGGCCTCGATATTGGGATGTTTGGGATATTTTGAAAACTTCAGGGAGGTTTGGGACAAATGTGACCAAACGCCGCTTTCATTACTTGGCTTATGTTGGTATAAAAAAGTAGCAATTTCAAACTGCGAATACGTGCAGAGAGCCAGAATTTGGGTCCAAAATATGACTCAGGCCTCGAAATTGGGAAGCTTGGGATATTTTGAAAACTGCAGAGGAGTTTGGGACAAATATGACCAAACGCGGCTTTCAGTACTTGGCATATGTTAGGTATAAAAAGTCGTAATATCAAACTGCGAATACGTGCAAAGAGCCAGAATTTGGCTCCAAAATATGGCTCAGGCATCGAAATTGGGATATTTGGCATATTTTGAAAACTGCAGGGGAGTTTGTGCAAAATGTGACTCACTGCCGCTTTCAGCACTTGGGATATGTTGGGTATAAAAAGTGGTAATTTCAAACTGCGAATACTTGCTAAGAGACAGAATTTGGATCCAAAATATGACTCAGGCCTCGAAATTGGGAAGTTTGGGATATTTTGAGAACTGCAGGGGAGTTTGGGACAAATATGACCAAACGCCGCTTTCAGTACGTGACATATGTTGGGTATAAAAAAGTCGCAATTTCAAACTGCGAATACGTGCAGAGAGCCAGAATTTGGCTCCAAAATATGGCTCAGGCATCGAAATTGGGACGTTTGGGATATTTTGAAAACTGTAGGAGAGTTTGTGCGAAATGTGACTCACTGTCGCTTTCAGGACTTGGCATATGTTGGGTATAAAAATTCTTAATATCAAACTGCGAATACGTGCATAGAGCCAGAATTTGGCTCCAAAATATGGCTCAGGCCTCGAAATTGGGATATTTGGCATATTTTGAAAACTGCGGGGAGGTTTGGGACAAATGTGTCCAAACGCCGCTTTCAGTACTTGGCATATGTTGGGTATAAAAAGATGTAATTTCAAACTGCGAATACGTGCAGAGAGCCAGAATTTGGCTCCAAAATATGGCTCAGGCCTCGAAATTGGGATATTTGGGATATTTTGAAAACTGCAGGGATGTTTGGGACAAATGTGACCAAACGCCGATTTCAGTACTTGGCATATGTTGGGTATAAAAATTCGTAATATCAAACTCCGAATACGTGCTAAGAACCAGAATTTGGCTCCAAAATATGGCTCAGGCCTCGAAATTGGGTTATTTGGGATATTTTGAAAACTGCAGGGAGGTTTGGGACAAATGTGACCAAACGTCGCTTTCAGTACTTGGCATATGTTGGGTATAAAAAGATGTAATTTCAAACTGCGAATACGTGCAGAGAGCCAGAATTTGGGTCCAAAATATGGCTCAGGCCCCGAAATTGGGATATTTGCGTTATTTTGAAATCTTGAGGGGAGTTTGGGCAAAATGTGACTCACTGCCGCTTTCATTACTTGGCATATGTTGGGAATAAAAAAGTCGCAATTTCAAACTGCGAATACGTGCAGAGATCCAGAATTTGGCTCCAAAATATGGCTCAGGCCTCGAAATTGGGATATTTGGGATATTTCAAAAACTGCAGGGGAGTTTGTGCAAAATGTGACTCACTGCCGCTTTCAGGACTTGGCATATGTTGGGTATAAAAATTCGTAATATCAAACTGCGAATACGTGCATAGAGCCAGAATTTGGCTCCAAATTATGGCTCAGGCATCGAAATTGGGATGTTTGGGATATTTTGAAAACTGCAGGGAGGTTTGGGACAAATGTGACCAAAAACCGCTTTCAGTACTTGGCATATGTTGGTATAAAAAAGTCGCAATTTCAAACTGCGAATACGTGCAGAGAGCCAGAATTTGGCTCCATAATATGGCTCAGGCCTAGAAATTGAGATATTTGGCATATTTCGAAAACTGCAGGGGAGTTTGTGCAAAATGTGACTCACTGCCGCTTTCAGGACTTAGCATATGTTGGGTATAAAAAGTCGTAATATCAAACTGCGAATACGTACATAGAGCCAGAATTTGGCTCCAAAAAATGGCTCAGGCCTCGAAATTGGGATAAATGGGATATTTTGAAAACTGGAGGGGAGTATGTGCAAAATGTGACTTACTGCCGCTTTCAGTACTTGGCATATGTTGGGTATAAAATTCGTGAAATCAAACTGCGAATACGTGCAGAGAGCCAGAATTTGGCTCCAAAATAAGGCTCAGGCCTCGATATTGGGATGTTTGGGATATTTTGAAAACTGCAGGAACGTTTGGGAGAAATGTGACCAAACGCCGCTTTCAGTACTTGGAATATGTTGGTATAAAAAAGTCGCAATTTCAACTGCGAATACGTGCAAAGAGCCAGATTTTGGCTCCATAATATGGCTCAGGCCTCAAAATTGGGATATTTGGGATATTTTGAAAACTGCAGGGATGTTTGTTCAAAATGTGACTCACTGCCGCTTTCAGGACTTGACATATGTTGGGTATAAAACGTGGTAATTTCAAACTGCAAAGACGTGCAGAGAGCCAGAATTTGGCTCCAAAATATGGCTCAGGCCTCGAAATTGGGTTATTTGGCATATTTTGAAAACTGCAGGGAAGTTTGTTCAAAATGTGACTCTCTGCCGCTTTCAGGACTTGGCATATGTTGGGTATAAAAAGATGTAATTTCAAACTGCGAATACGTGCAGAGAGCCAGAATTTGGGTCCAAAATATGACTCAGGCCTCGAAATTGGGAAGCTTGGGATATTTTGAAAACTGCAGAGGAGTTTGGGACAAATATGACCAAACGCGGCTTTCAGTACTTGGCATATGTTAGGTATAAAAAGTCGTAATATCAAACTGCGAATACGTGTAAAGAGCCAGAATTTGGCTCCAAAATATGGCTCAGGCCTCGAAATTGGGATATTTGGCATATTTTGAAAACTGCAGGGAAGTTTGTGCAAAATGTGACTCACTGCCGCTTTCAGCACTTGGGATATGTTGGGTATAAAAAGTGGTAATTTCAAACTGCGAATACGTGCTAAGAGACAGAATTTGGATCCAAAATATGACTCAGGCCTCGAAATTGGGAAGTTTGGGATATTTTGAGAACTGCAGGGGAGTTTGGGACAAATATGACCAAACGCCGCTTTCAGTACGTGACATATGTTGGGTATAAAAAAGTCGCAATTTCAAACTGCGAATACGTGCAGAGAGCCAGAATTTGGCTCCAAAATATGGCTCAGGCATCGAAATTGGGACGTTTGGGATATTTTGAAAACTGTAGGGGAGTTTGTGCGAAATGTGACTCGCTGCCGATTTCAGTACTTGGCATATGTTGGATATAAAAAGTCGTAATATCAAACTGCGAATACGTACATAGAGTGGCTCCAAAAAATGGCTCAGGCCTCGAAATTGGGATAAATGGGATATTTTGAAAACTGGAGGGGAGTATGTGCAAAATGTGACTTACTGCCGCTTTCAGTACTTGGCATATGTTGGGTATAAAATTCGTAAAATCAAACTGCGAATACGTGCAGAGAGCCAGAATTTGGCTCCAAAATAAGGCTCAGGCCTCGATATTGGGATGTTTGGGATATTTTGAAAACTGCAGGAACGTTTGGGAGAAATGTGACCAAACGCCGCTTTCAGTACTTGGAATATGTTGGTATAAAAAAGTCGCAATTTCAACTGCGAATACGTGCAAAGAGCCAGATTTTGGCTCCATAATATGGCTCAGGCCTCAAAATTGGGATATTTGGGATATTTTGAAAACTGCAGGGATGTTTGTTCAAAATGTGACTCACTGCCGCTTTCAGGACTTGACATATGTTGGGTATAAAACGTGGTAATTTCAAACTGCAAAGACGTGCAGAGAGCCAGAATTTGGCTCCAAAATATGGCTCAGGCCTCGAAATTGGGATATTTGGCATATTTTGAAAACTGCAGGGAAGTTTGTTCAAAATGTGACTCACTGCCGCTTTCAGGACTTGGCATATGTTGGGTATAAAAAGATGTAATTTCAAACTGCGAATACGTGCAGAGAGCCAGAATTTGGGTCCAAAATATGACTCAGGCCTCGAAATTGGGAAGCTTGGGATATTTTGAAAACTGCAGAGGAGTTTGGGACAAATATGACCAAACGCGGCTTTCAGTACTTGGCATATGTTAGGTATAAAAAGTCGTAATATCAAACTGCGAATACGTGCAAAGAGCCAGAATTTGGCTCCAAAATATGGCTCAGGCCTCGAAATTGGGATATTTGGCATATTTTGAAAACTGCAGGGGAGTTTGTGCAAAATGTGACTCACTGCCGCTTTCAGCACTTGGGATATGTTGGGTATAAAAAGTGGTAATTTCAAACTGCGAATACGTGCTAAGAGACAGAATTTGGATCCAAAATATGACTCAGGCCTCGAAATTGGGAAGTTTGGGATATTTTGAGAACTGCAGGGGAGTTTGGGACAAATATGACCAAACGCCGCTTTCAGTACGTGACATATGTTGGGTATAAAAAAGTCGCAATTTCAAACTGCGAATACGTGCAGAGAGCCAGAATTTGGCTCCAAAATATGGCTCAGGCATCGAAATTGGGACGTTTGGGATATTTTGAAAACTGTAGGGGAGTTTGTGCGAAATGTGACTCACTGCCGATTTCAGTACTTGGCATATGTTGGGTATAAAAAGTCGTAATATCAAACTGCGAATACGTGCTAAGAGCCAGAATTTGGCTCCAAAATATGGCTCAGGCCTCGAAATTGGGATATTTGGCATATTTTGAAAACTGCGGGGAGGTTTGGGACAAATGTGTCCAAACGCCGCTTTCAGTACTTGGCATATGTTGGGTATAAAAAGATGTAATTTCAAACTGCGAATACGTGCAGAGAGCCAGAATTTGGCTCCAAAATATGGTTCAGGCCTCGAAATTGGGATATTTGGGATATTTTGAAAACTGCAGGGATGTTTGGGACAAATGTGACCAAACGCCGCTTTCAGTACTTGGCATATGTTGGGTATAAAAAGTCGTAATATCAAACTCCGAATACGTGCTAAGAACCAGAATTTGGCTCCAAAATATGGCTCAGGCCTCGAAATTGGGTTATTTGGGATATTTTGAAAACTGCAAGGAGGTTTGGGACAAATGTGACCAAACGTCGCTTTCAGTACTTGGCATATGTTGGGTATAAAAAGATGTAATTTCAAACTGCGAATACGTGCAGAGAGCCAGAATTTGGGTCCAAAATATGGCTCAGGCCCCGAAATTGGGATATTTGCGTTATTTTGAAAACTGGAGGGGAGTTTGGGCAAAATGTGACTCACTGCCGCTTTCATTACTTGGCATATGTTGGGTATAAAAAAGTCGCAATTTCAAACTGCGAATACGTGCAGAGATCCAGAATTTGGCTCCAAAATATGGCTCAGGCCTCGAAATTGGGATATTTGGGATATTTCAAAAACTGCAGGGGAGTTTGTGCAAAATGTGACTCACTGCCGATTTCAGTACTTGGCATATGTTGGGTATAAAAAGTCGTAATATCAAACTGCGAATACGTGCTAAGAGCCAGAATTTGGCTCCAAAATATGGCTCAGGCCTCGAAATTGGGATATTTGGGATATTTTGAAAACTGGAGGGGAGTCTGTGCAAAATGTGACTTACTGCCGCTTTCAGTACTTGGCATATGTTGGGTATAAAAATTCTTAATATCAAACTGCGAATACGTGCATAGAGCCAGAATTTGGCTCCAAATTATGGCTCAGGCCTCGAAATTGGGATGTTTGGGATATTTTGAAAAGTGCAGGAAGGTTTGGGACAAATGTGACCAAACGTCGCTTTCAGTACTTGGCATATGTTGGGTATAAAAAGATGTAATTTCAAACTGCGAATACGTGCAGAGAGCCAGAATTTGGGTCCAAATTATGGCTCAGGCCTCGAAATTGGGATATTTGCGTTTTTTTGAAAACTGGAGGGGAGTTTTGGCAAAATGTGACTCACTGCCGCTTTCATTACTTGGCATATGTTGGGTATAAAAAAGTCGCAATTTCAAACTGCGAATACGTGCTAAGAGCCAGAATTTGGCTCCAAAATATGGCTCAGGCATCGAAATTGGGACGTTTGGGATATTTTGAAAACTGCAGGGGAGTTTGTGCGAAATGCGACTCACTGCCGATTTCAGTACTTGGCATATGTTGGGTATGAAAAGTCGTAATATCAAACTGCGAATAAGTGCTAAGAGCCAGAATTTGGCTCCAAAATATGGCTCAGGCCTCGAAATTGGGATATTTGGCATATTTTGAAAACTGCGGGGAGGTTTGGGACAAATGTGTCCAAACGCCGCTTTCAGTACTTGGCATATGTTGGGTATAAAAAGATGTAATTTCAAACTGCGAATACGTGCAGAGAGCCAGAATTTGGCTCCAAAATATGGCTCAGGCCTCGAAATTGGGATATTTGGGATATTTTGAAAACTGCAGTGATGTTTGGGACAAATGTGACCAAACGCCGCTTTCAGTACTTGGCATATGTTGGGTATAAAAATTCGTAATATCAAACTCCGAATACGTGCTAAGAACCAGAATTTGGCTCCAAAATATGGCTCAGGCCTCGAAATTGGGTTATTTGGGATATTTTGAAAACTGAAGGGAGGTTTGGGACAAATGTGACCAAACGTCGCTTTCAGTACTTGGCATATGTTGGGTATAAAAAGATGTAATTTCAAACTGCGAATACGTGCAGAGAGCCAGAATTTGGGTCCAAAATATGGCTCAGGCCCCGAAATTGGGATATTTGCGTTATTTTGAAATCTTGAGGGGAGTTTGGGCAAAATGTGACTCACTGCCGCTTTCATTACTTGTCATATGTTGGGAATAAAAAAGTCGCAATTTCAAACTGCGAATACGTGAAGAGATCCAGAATTTGGCTCCAAAATATGGCTCAGGCCTCGAAATTGGGATATTTGGGATATTTCAAAAACTGCAGGGGAGTTTGTGCAAAATGTGACTCACTGCCGCTTTCAGGACTTGGCATATGTTGGGTATAAAAATTCGTAATATCAAACTGCGAATACGTTCATAGAGCCAGAATTTGGCTCCAAATTATGGCTCAGGCATCGAAATTGGGATGTTTGGGATATTTTGAAAACTGCAGGGAGGTTTGGGACAAATGTGACCAAAAACCGCTTTCAGTACTTGGCATATGTTGGTATAAAAAAGTCGCAATTTCAAACTGCGAATACGTGCAGAGAGCCAGAATTTGGCTCCATAATATGGCTCAGGCCTAGAAATTGAGATATTTGGCATATTTCGAAAACTGCAGGGGAGTTTGTGCAAAATGTGACTCACTGCCGCTTTCAGGACTTAGCATATGTTGGGTATAAAAAGTCGTAATATCAAACTGCGAATACGTACATAGAGCCAGAATTTGGCTCCAAAAAATGGCTCAGGCCTCGAAATTGGGATAAATGGGATATTTTGAAAACTGGAGGGGAGTATGTGCAAAATGTGACTTACTGCCGCTTTCAGTACTTGGCATATGTTGGGTATAAAAAGATGTAATTTCAAACTGCGAATACGTGCAGAGATCCAGAATTTGGGTCCAAAATAAGGCTCAGGCCTCGATATTGGGATGTTTGGGATATTTTGAAAACTGCAGGAACGTTTGGGACAAATGTGACCAAACGCCTCTTTCAGTACTTGGCATATGTTGGTATAAAAAAGTCGCAATTTCAACTGCGAATACGTGCAAAGAGCCAGATTTTGGCTCCATAATATGGCTCAGGCCTCAAAATTGTGATATTTGGGATATTTTGAAAACTGCAGGGAAGTTTGTGCAAAATGTGACTCACTGCCGCTTTCAGGACTTGGCATATGTTGGGTATAAAACGTGGTAATTTCAAACTGCGAAGACGTGCAGAGAGCCAGAATTTGGCTCCAAAATATGGCTCAGGCTTCGAAATTGGGTTATTTGGCATATTTTGAAAACTGCAGGGAAGTTTGTGCAAAATGTGACTCACTGCCGCTTTCAGGACTTGGCATATGTTGGGTATAAAAAGATGTAATTTCAAACTGCGAATACGTGCAGAGAGCCAGAATTTGGGTCCAAAATATGACTCAGGCCTCGAAATTGGGAAGTTTGGGATATTTTGAAAACTGCAGAGGAGTTTGGGACAAATATGATCAAACGCCGCTTTCAGTACTTGGCATATGTTGGGTATAAAAAGATGTAATTTCAAACTGCGAATACGTGCAGAGAGCCAGAATTTGGCTCCAAAATATGGCTCAGGCATCGAAATTGGGACGTTTGGGATATTTTGAAAACTGTAGGGGAGTTTGTGCGAAATGTGACTCACTGCCGATTTCAGTACTTGGCATATGTTGGGTATGAAAATTCGTAATATCAAACTGCGAATACGTGCTAAGAGCCAGAATTTGGCTCCAAAATATGGCTCAGGCCTCGAAATTGGGATATTTGGCATATTTTGAAAACTGCGGGGAGGTTTGGGACAAATGTGTCCAAACGCCGCTTTCAGTACTTGGCATATGTTGGGTATAAAAAGATGTAATTTCAAACTGCGAATACGTGCAGAGAGCCAGAATTTGGCTCCAAAATATGGTTCAGGCCTCGAAATTGGGATATTTGGGATATTTTGAAAACTGCAGGGATGTTTGGGACAAATGTGACCAAACGCCGCTTTCAGTACTTGGCATATGTTGGGTATAAAAAGTCGTAATATCAAACTCCGAATACGTGCTAAGAACCAGAATTTGGCTCCAAAATATGGCTCAGGCCTCGAAATTGGGTTATTTGGGATATTTTGAAAACTGCAAGGAGGTTTGGGACAAATGTGACCAAACGTCGCTTTCAGTACTTGGCATATGTTGGGTATAAAAAGATGTAATTTCAAACTGCGAATACGTGCAGAGAGCCAGAATTTGGGTCCAAAATATGGCTCAGGCCCCGAAATTGGGATATTTGCGTTATTGTGAAAACTGGAGGGGAGTATGGGCAAAATGTGACTCACTGCCGCTTTCATTACTTGGCATATGTTGGGTATAAAAAAGTCGCAATTTCAAACTGCGAATACGTGCAGAGATCCAGAATTTGGCTCCAAAATATGGCTCAGGCCTCGAAATTGGGATGTTTGGGATATTTTGAAAACTGCAGGAACGTTTGGGACAAATGTGACCAAACGCCGCTTTCAGTACTTGGCATATGTTGGTATAAAAAAGTCGCAATTTCAACTGCGAATACGTGCAAAGAGCCAGATTTTGGCTCCATAATATGGCTCAGGCCTCAAAATTGGGATATTTGGGATATTTTGAAAACTGCAGGGATGTTTGTTCAAAATGTGACTCACTGCTGCTTTCAGGACTTGACATATGTTGGGTATAAAACGTGGTAATTTCAAACTGCAAAGACGTGCAGAGAGCCAGAATTTGGCTCCAAAATATGGCTCAGGCCTCGAAATTGGGTTATTTGGCATATTTTGAAAACTGCAGGGAAGTTTGTTCAAAATGTGACTCACTGCCGCTCTCAGGACTTGGCATATGTTGGGTATAAAAAGATGTAATTTCAAACTGCGAATACGTGCAGAGAGCCAGAATTTGGGTCCAAAATATGACTCAGGCCTCGAAATTGGGAAGTTTGGGATATTTTGAAAACTGCAGAGGAGTTTGGGACAAATATGACCAAACGCGGCATTCAGTACTTGGCATATGTTACGTATAAAAAGTCGTAATATCTAACTGCGAATACGTGCAAAGAGCCAGAATTTGGCTCCAAAATATGGCTCAGGCCTCGAAATTGGGATATTTGGCATATTTTGAAAACTGCAGGGGAGTTTGTGCAAAATGTGACTCACTGCCGCTTTCAGCACTTGGGATATGTTGGGTATAAAAAGTGGTAATTTCAAACTGCGAATACGTGCTAAGAGACAGAATTTGGATCCAAAATATGACTCAGGCCTCGAAATTGGGAAGTTTGGGATATTTTGAGAACTGCAGGGGAGTTTGGGACAAATATGACCAAACGCCGCTTTCAGTACGTGACATATGTTGGGTATAAAAAAGTCGCAATTTCAAACTGCGAATACGTGCAGAGAGCCAGAATTTGGCTCCAAAATATGGCTCAGGCATCGAAATTGGGACGTTTGGGATATTTTGAAAACTGTAGGGGAGTTTGTGCGAAATGTGACTCACTGCCGATTTCAGTACTTGGCATATGTTGGGTATGAAAAGTCGTAATATCAAACTGCGAATACGTGCTAAGAGCCAGAATTTGGCTCTAAAATATGGCTCAGGCCTCGAAATTGGGATATTTGGCATATTTTGAAAACTGCGGGGAGGTTTGGGACAAATGTGTCCAAACGCCGCTTTCAGTACTTGGCATATGTTGGGTATAAAAAGATGTAATTTCAAACTGCGAATACGTGCAGAGAGCCAGAATTTGGCTCCAAAATATGGCTCAGGCCTCGAAATTGGGATATTTGGCATATTTTGAAAACTGCGGGGAGGTTTGGGACAAATGTGACCAAACGCCGCTTTCAGTACTTGGCATATGTTGGTATAAAAAAGTCGGAATTTCAAACTGCGAATACGTGCAAAGAGCCAGAATTTGGCTCCATAATATGGCTCAGGCCTCGAAATTGGGATATTTGGGATATTTTGAAAACTGCAGGGGAGTTTGTGCAAAATGTGACTCACTGCCGCTTTCAGGACTTGACATATGTTGGGTATAAAACGTGGTAATTTCAAACTGCAAAGACGTGCAGAGAGCCAGAATTTGGCTCCAAAATATGGCTCAGGCCTCGAAATTGGGTTATTTGGCATATTTTGAAAACTGCAGGGAAGTTTGTTCAAAATTTGACTCACTGCCGCTTTCAGGACTTGGCATATGTTGGGTATAAAAAGATGTAATTTCAAACTGCGAATACGTGCAGAGAGCCAGAATTTGGGTCCAAAATATGACTCAGGCCTCGAAATTGGGAAGCTTGGGATATTTTGAAAACTGCAGAGGAGTTTGGGACAAATATGACCAAACGCGGCTTTCAGTACTTGGCATATGTTAGGTATAAAAAGTCGTAATATCAAACTGCGAATACGTGTAAAGAGCCAGAATTTGGCTCCAAAATATGGCTCAGGCCTCGAAATTGGGATATTTGGCATATTTTGAAAACTGCAGGGAAGTTTGTGCAAAATGTGACTCACTGCCGCTTTCAGCACTTGGGATATGTTGGGTATAAAAAGTGGTAATTTCAAACTGCGAATACGTGCTAAGAGACAGAATTTGGATCCAAAATATGACTCAGGCCTCGAAATTGGGATAAATGGGATATTTTGAAAACTGGAGGGGAGTATGTGCAAAATGTGACTTACTGCCGCTTTCAGTACTTGGCATATGTTGGGTATAAAATTCGTAAAATCAAACTGCGAATACGTGCAGAGAGCCAGAATTTGGCTCCAAAATAAGGCTCAGGCCTCGATATTGGGATGTTTGGGATATTTTGAAAACTGCAGGAACGTTTGGGAGAAATGTGACCAAACGCCGCTTTCAGTACTTGGAATATGTTGGTATAAAAAAGTCGCAATTTCAACTGCGAATACGTGCAAAGAGCCAGATTTTGGCTCCATAATATGGCTCAGGCCTCAAAATTGGGATATTTGGGAAATTTTGAAAACTGCAGGGATGTTTGTTCAAAATGTGACTCACTGCCGCTTTCAGGACTTGACATATGTTGGGTATAAAACGTGGTAATTTCAAACTGCAAAGACGTGCAGAGAGCCAGAATTTGGCTCCAAAATATGGCTCAGGCCTCGAAATTGGGTTATTTGGCATATTTTGAAAACTGCAGGGAAGTTTGTTCAAAATGTGACTCACTGCCGCTTTCAGGACTTGGCATATGTTGGGTATAAAAAGATGTAATTTCAAACTGCGAATACGTGCAGAGAGCCAGAATTTGGGTCCAAAATATGACTCAGGCCTCGAAATTGGGAAGCTTGGGATATTTTGAAAACTGCAGAGGAGTTTGGGACAAATATGACCAAACGCGGCTCTCAGTACTTGGCATATGTTAGGTATAAAAAGTCGTAATATCAAACTGCGAATACGTGCAAAGAGCCAGAATTTGGCTCCAAAATATGGCTCAGGCCTCGAAATTGGGATATTTGGCATATTTTGAAAACTGCAGGGGAGTTTGTGCAAAATGTGACTCACTGCCGCTTTCAGCACTTGGGATATGTTGGGTATAAAAAGTGGTAATTTCAAACTGCGAATACGTGCTAAGAGACAGAATTTGGATCCAAAATATGACTCAGGCCTCGAAATTGGGAAGTTTGGGATATTTTGAGAACTGCAGGGGAGTTTGGGACAAATATGACCAAACGCCGCTTTCAGTACGTGACATATGTTGGGTATAAAAAAGTCGCAATTTCAAACTGCGAATACGTGCAGAGAGCCAGAATTTGGCTCCAAAATATGGCTCAGGCATCGAAATTGGGACGTTTGGGATATTTTGAAAACTGTAGGGGAGTTTGTGCGAAATGTGACTCACTGCCGATTTCAGTACTTGGCATATGTTGGGTATGAAAAGTCGTAATATCAAACTGCGAATACGTGCTAAGAGCCAGAATTTGGCTCCAAAATATGGCTCAGGCCTCGAAATTGGGATATTTGGCATATTTTGAAAACTGCGGGGAGGTTTGGGACAAATGTGTCCAAACGCCGCTTTCAGTACTTGGCATATGTTGGGTATAAAAAGATGTAATTTCAAACTGCGAATACGTGCAGAGAGCCAGAATTTGGCTCCAAAATATGGTTCAGGCCTCGAAATTGGGATATTTGGGATATTTTGAAAACTGCAGGGATGTTTGGGACAAATGTGACCAAACGCCGCTTTCAGTACTTGGCATATGTTGGGTATAAAAAGTCGTAATATCAAACTCCGAATACGTGCTAAGAACCAGAATTTGGCTCCAAAATATGGCTCAGGCCTCGAAATTGGGTTATTTGGGATATTTTGAAAACTGCATGGAGGTTTGGAACAAATGTGACCAAACGTCGCTTTCAGTACTTGGCATATGTTGGGTATAAAACGATGTAATTTCAAACTGCGAATACGTGCAGAGAGCCAGAATTTGGGTCCAAAATATGGCTCAGGCCCCGAAATTGGGATATTTGCGTTATTTTGAAAACTGGAGGGGAGTTTGGGCAAAATGTGACTCACTGCCGCTTTCATTACTTGGCATATGTTGGGTATAAAAAAGTCGCAATTTCAAACTGCGAATACGTGCAGAGATCCAGAATTTGGCTCCAAAATATGGCTCAGGCCTCGAAATTGGGATATTTGGGATATTTTGAAAACTGGAGGGGAGTCTGTGCAAAATGTGACTTACTGCCGCTTTCAGTACTTGGCATATGTTGGGTATAAAATTCTTAATATCAAACTGCGAATACATGCAGAGAGCCAGAATTTGGCTCCAAAATATGGCTCAGGCCTCGATATTGGGATGTTTGGTCTATTTTGAAAAGTGCAGGAAGGTTTGGGACAAATGTGACCAAACGCCGCTTTCAGTACTTCGCATATGTTGGGTATAAAAAAGTCGTAATTTCAAACTGCGAATACGTGCAGAGAGCCTGAATTTGGCTCCAAAATATGGCTCAGGCCTCAAAATTGGGATATTTGGGATATTTTGAAAACTGCAGGGGAGTTTGTGCAAAATGTGACTCACTGCCGCTTTCAGGACTTGGCATATGTTGGGTATAAAAATTCTTAATATCAAACTGCGAATACGTGCATAGA
The DNA here is from genome assembly GCF_040958095.1 of Procambarus clarkii. NCBI lineage: Eukaryota > Metazoa > Arthropoda > Malacostraca > Decapoda > Cambaridae > Procambarus > Procambarus clarkii. Next base: position 1,463,027 of record NC_091197.1, on the reverse strand, counting down.
GCCAGAATTTGGCTCCAAATTATGGCTCAGGCCTCGAAATTAGGATGTTTGGGATATTTTGAAAACTGCAGAGACAGTTTGGGACAAATGTGACCAAACGTCGCTTTCAGTACTTGGCATATGTTGGGTATAAAAAGATGTAATTTCAAACTGCGAATACGTGCAGAGAGCCAGAATTTGGGTCCAAATTATGGCTCAGGCCTCGAAATTGGGATATTTGCGTTTTTTTGAAAACTGGAGGGGAGTTTTGGCAAAATGTGACTCACTGCCGCTTTCATTACTTGGCATATGTTGGGTATAAAAAAGTCGCAATTTCAAACTGCGAATACGTGCTAAGAGCCAGAATTTGGCTCCAAAATATGGCTCAGGCATCGAAATTGGGACGTTTGGGATATTTTGAAAACTGCAGGGGAGTTTGTGCGAAATGCGACTCACTGCCGATTTCAGTACTTGGCATATGTTGGGTATGAAAAGTCGTAATATCAAACTGCGAATAAGTGCTAAGAGCCAGAATTTGGCTCCAAAATATGGCTCAGGCCTCGAAATTGGGATATTTGGCATATTTTGAAAACTGCGGGGAGGTTTGGGACAAATGTGTCCAAACGCCGCTTTCAGTACTTGGCATATGTTGGGTATAAAAAGATGTAATATCAAACTGCGAATACGTGCAGAGAGCCAGAATATGGCTCCAAAATATGGCTCAGGCCTCGAAATTGGGATATTTGGGATATTTTGAAAACTGCAGTGATGTTTGGGACAAATGTGACCAAACGCCGCTTTCAGTACTTGGCATATGTTGGGTATAAAAATTCGTAATATCAAACTCCGAATACGTGCTAAGAACCAGAATTTGGCTCCAAAATATGGCTCAGGCCTCGAAATTGGGTTATTTGGGATATTTTGAAAACTGAAGGGAGGTTTGGGACAAATGTGACCAAACGTCGCTTTCAGTACTTGGCATATGTTGGGTATAAAAAGATGTAATTTCAAACTGCGAATACGTGCAGAGAGCCAGAATTTGGGTCCAAAATATGGCTCAGGCCCCGAAATTGGGATATTTGCGTTATTTTGAAATCTTGAGGGGAGTTTGGGCAAAATGTGACTCGCTGCCGCTTTCATTACTTGGCATATGTTGGGAATAAAAAAGTCGCAATTTCAAACTGCGAATACGTGAAGAGATCCAGAATTTGGCTCCAAAATATGGCTCAGGCCTCGAAATTGGGATATTTGGGATATTTCAAAAACTGCAGGGGAGTTTGTGCAAAATGTGACTCACTGCCGCTTTCAGGACTTGGCATATGTTGGGTATAAAAATTCGTAATATCAAACTGCGAATACGTTCATAGAGCCAGAATTTGGCTCCAAATTATGGCTCAGGCATCGAAATTGGGATGTTTGGGATATTTTGAAAACTGCAGGGAGGTTTGGGACAAATGTGACCAAAAACCGCTTTCAGTACTTGGCATATGTTGGTATAAAAAAGTCGCAATTTCAAACTGCGAATACGTGCAGAGAGCCAGAATTTGGCTCCATAATATGGCTCAGGCCTAGAAATTGAGACATTTGGCATATTTCGAAAACTGCAGGGGAGTTTGTGCAAAATGTGACTCACTGCCGCTTTCAGGACTTAGCATATGTTGGGTATAAAAAGTCGTAATATCAAACTGCGAATACGTACATAGAGCCAGAATTTGGCTCCAAAAAATGGCTCAGGCCTCGAAATTGGGATAAATGGGATATTTTGAAAACTGGAGGGGAGTATGTGCAAAATGTGACTCACTGCCGCTTTCAGTACTTGGCATATGTTGGGTATAAATAGATGTAATTTCAAACTGCGAATACGTGCAGAGAGCCAGAATTTGGGTCCAAAATAAGGCTCAGGCCTCGATATTGGGATGTTTGGGATATTTTGAAAACTGCAGGAACGTTTGGGACAAATGTGACCAAACGCCTCTTTCAGTACTTGGCATATGTTGGTATAAAAAAGTCGCAATTTCAACTGCGAATACGTGCAAAGAGCCAGATTTTGGCTCCATAATATGGCTCAGGCCTCAAAATTGTGATATTTGGGATATTTTGAAAACTGCAGGGAAGTTTGTGCAAAATGTGACTCACTGCCGCTTTCAGGACTTGGCATATGTTGGGTATAAAACGTGGTAATTTCAAACTGCGAAGACGTGCAGAGAGCCAGAATTTGGCTCCAAAATATGGCTCAGGCTTCGAAATTGGGTTATTTGGCATATTTTGAAAACTGCAGGGAAGTTTGTGCAAAATGTGACTCACTGCCGCTTTCAGGACTTGGCATATGTTGGGTATAAAAAGATGTAATTTCAAACTGCGAATACGTGCAGAGAGCCAGAATTTGGGTCCAAAATATGACTCAGGCCTCGAAATTGGGAAGTTTGGGATATTTTGAAAACTGCAGAGGAGTTTGGGACAAATATGATCAAACGCCGCTTTCAGTACTTGGCATATGTTGGGTATAAAAAGATGTAATTTCAAACTGCGAATACGTGCAGAGAGCCAGAATTTGGCTCCAAAATATGGCTCAGGCATCGAAATTGGGACGTTTGGGATATTTTGAAAACTGTAGGGGAGTTTGTGCGAAATGTGACTCACTGCCGATTTCAGTACTTGGTATATGTTGGGTATGAAAATTCGTAATATCAAACTGCGAATACGTGCTAAGAGCCAGAATTTGGCTCCAAAATATGGCTCAGGCCTCGAAATTGGGATATTTGGCATATTTTGAAAACTGCGGGGAGGTTTGGGACAAATGTGTCCAAACGCCGCTTTCAGTACTTGGCATATGTTGGGTATAAAAAGATGTAATTTCAAACTGCGAATACGTGCAGAGAGCCAGATTTTGGCTCCAAAATATGGTTCAGGCCTCGAAATTGGGATATTTGGGATATTTTGAAAACTGCAGGGATGTTTGGGACAAATGTGACCAAACGCCGCTTTCAGTACTTGGCATATGTTGGGTATAAAAAGTCGTAATATCAAACTCCGAATACGTGCTAAGAACCAGAATTTGGCTCCAAAATATGGCTCAGGCCTCGAAATTGGGTTATTTGGGATATTTTGAAAACTGCAAGGAGGTTTGGGACAAATGTGACCAAACGTCGCTTTCAGTACTTGGCATATGTTGGGTATAAAAAGATGTAATTTCAAACTGCGAATACGTGCAGAGAGCCAGAATTTGGGTCCAAAATATGGCTCAGGCCCCGAAATTGGGATATTTGCGTTATTGTGAAAACTGGAGGGGAGTATGGGCAAAATGTGACTCACTGCCGCTTTCATTACTTGGCATATGTTGGGTATAAAAAAGTCGCAATTTCAAACTGCGAATACGTGCAGAGATCCAGAATTTGGCTCCAAAATATGGCTCAGGCCTCGAAATTGGGATGTTTGGGATATTTTGAAAACTGCAGGAACGTTTGGGACAAATGTGACCAAACGCCGCTTTCAGTACTTGGCATATGTTACGTATAAAAAGTCGTAATATCTAACTGCGAATACGTGCAAAGAGCCAGAATTTGGCTCCAAAATATGGCTCAGGCCTCGAAATTGGGATATTTGGCATATTTTGAAAACTGCAGGGGAGTTTGTGCAAAATGTGACTCACTGCCGCTTTCAGCACTTGGGATATGTTGGGTATAAAAAGTGGTAATTTCAAACTGCGAATACGTGCTAAGAGACAGAATTTGGATCCAAAATATGACTCAGGCCTCGAAATTGGGAAGTTTGGGATATTTTGAGAACTGCAGGGGAGTTTGGGACAATTATGACCAAACGCCGCTTTCAGTACGTGACATATGTTGGGTATAAAAAAGTCGCAATTTCAAACTGCGAATACGTGCAGAGAGCCAGAATTTGGCTCCAAAATATGGCTCAGGCATCGAAATTGGGACGTTTGGGATATTTTGAAAACTGTAGGGGAGTTTGTGCGAAATGTGACTCACTGCCGATTTCAGTACTTGGCATATGTTGTGTATGAAAAGTCGTAATATCAAACTGCGAATACGTGCTAAGAGCCAGAATTTGGCTCTAAAATATGGCTCAGGCCTCGAAATTGGGATATTTGGCATATTTTGAAAACTGCGGGGAGGTTTGGGACAAATGTGACCAAACGCCGCTTTCAGTACTTGGCATATGTTGGGTATAAAAAGATGTAATTTCAAACTGCGAATACGTGCAGAGAGCCAGAATTTGGCTCCAAAATATGGCTCAAGCCTCGAAATTGGGATATTTGGCATATTTTGAAAACTGCGGGGAGGTTTGGGACAAATGTGACCAAACGCCGCTTTCAGTACTTGGCATATGTTGGTATAAAAAAGTCGGAATTTCAAACTGCGAATACGTGCAAAGAGCCAGAATTTGGCTCCATAATATGGCTCAGGCCTCGAAATTGGGATATTTGGGATATTTTGAAAACTGCAGGGGAGTTTGTGCAAAATGTGACTCACTGCCGCTTTCAGCACTTGGGATATGTTGGGTATAAAAAGTGGTAATTTCAAACTGCGAAAACGTGCAGAGAGCCAGAATTTGGCTCCAAAATATGACTCAGGGCTCGAAATTGGGAAGTTTGGGATATTTTGAAAACTGCAGGGGAGTTTGGGACAAATATGACCAAACGCCGCTTTCAGTACATGACATATGTTGGGTATAAAAAAGTCGCAATTTTAAACTGCGAATACGAGCAGAGAGCCAGAATTTGGCTCCAAAATATGGCTCAGGCCTAGAAATTGGGACGTTTGGGATATTTTGAAAACTGCGGGGAGGTTTGGGACAAATGTGTCCAAACGCCGCTTTCAGTACTTGGCATATGTTTGGAATAAAAAGACGTGATTTCGAACTGCGAATACGTGCAGAGAGCCAGAATTTGGCTCCAAAATATGGCTCAGGCCTCGAAATTGGGATATTTGGGATATTTTGAAATCTGCAGGGATGTTTGGGACAAATGTGACCAAACGCCGCTTTCAGTACTTGGCATATGTTACGTATAAAAAGTCGTAATATCTAACTGCGAATACGTGCAAAGAGCCAGAATTTGGCTCCAAAATATGGCTCAGGCCTCGAAATTGGGATATTTGGCATATTTTGAAAACTGCAGGGGAGTTTGTGCAAAATGTGACTCACTGCCGCTTTCAGCACTTGGGATATGTTGGGTATAAAAAGTGGTAATTTCAAACTGCGAATACGTGCTAAGAGACAGAATTTGGATCCAAAATATGACTCAGGCCTCGAAATTGGGAAGTTTGGGATATTTTGAGAACTGCAGGGGAGTTTGGGACAATTATGACCAAACGCCGCTTTCAGTACGTGACATATGTTGGGTATAAAAAAGTCGCAATTTCAAACTGCGAATACGTGCAGAGAGCCAGAATTTGGCTCCAAAATATGGCTCAGGCATCGAAATTGGGACGTTTGGGATATTTTGAAAACTGTAGGGGAGTTTGTGCGAAATGTGACTCACTGCCGATTTCAGTACTTGGCATATGTTGTGTATGAAAAGTCGTAATATCAAACTGCGAATACGTGCTAAGAGCCAGAATTTGGCTCTAAAATATGGCTCAGGCCTCGAAATTGGGATATTTGGCATATTTTGAAAACTGCGGGGAGGTTTGGGACAAATGTGTCCAAACGCCGCTTTCAGTACTTGGCATATGTTGGGTATAAAAAGATGTAATTTCAAACTGCGAATACGTGCAGAGAGCCAGAATTTGGCTCCAAAATATGGCTCAGGCCTCGAAATTGGGATATTTGGCATATTTTGAAAACTGCGGGGAGGTTTGGGACAAATGTGACCAAACGCCGCTTTCAGTACTTGGCATATGTTGGTATAAAAAAGTCGGAATTTCAAACTGCGAATACGTGCAAAGAGCCAGAATTTGGCTCCATAATATGGCTCAGGCCTCGAAATTGGGATATTTGGGATATTTTGAAAACTGCAGGGGAGTTTGTGCAAAATGTGACTCACTGCCGCTTTCAGCACTTGGGATATGTTGGGTATAAAAAGTGGTAATTTCAAACTGCGAAAACGTGCAGAGAGCCAGAATTTGGCTCCAAAATATGACTCAGGGCTCGAAATTGGGAAGTTTGGGATATTTTGAAAACTGCAGGGGAGTTTGGGACAAATATGACCAAACGCCGCTTTCAGTACATGACATATGTTGGGTATAAAAAAGTCGCAATTTTAAACTGCGAATACGAGCAGAGAGCCAGAATTTGGCTCCAAAATATGGCTCAGGCCTCGAAATTGGGACGTTTGGGATATTTTGAAAACTGCGGGGAGGTTTGGGACAAATGTGTCCAAACGCCGCTTTCAGTACTTGGCATATGTTTGGAATAAAAAGACGTGATTTCGAACTGCGAATACGTGCAGAGAGCCAGAATTTGGCTCCAAAATATGGCTCAGGCCTCGAAATTGGGATATTTGGGATATTTTGAAATCTGCAGGGATGTTTGGGACAAATGTGACCAAACGCAGCTTTCAGGACTTGGCATATGTTGGGTATAAAAATTCGTAATATCAAACTGCGAATACGTGCATAGAGCCAGAATTTGGCTCCAAATTATGGCTCAGGCCTCGAAATTGGGATGTTTGGGATATTTTGAAAACTGCAGGGAGGTTTGGGACAAATGTGACCAAACACCGCTTTCAGTACTTGGCATATGTTGGTATAAAAAAGTCGCAATTTCAAACTGCGAATACGTGCAGAGAGCCAGAATTTGGCTCCATAATATGGCTCAGGCCTCGAAATTGAGATATTTGGCATATTTCGAAAACTGCAGGGGAGTTTGTGCAAAATGTGACTCACTGCCGCTTTCAGGACTTAGCATATGTTGGGTATAAAAAGTCGTAATATCAAACTGCGAATACGTACATAGAGCCAGAATTTGGCTCCAAAAAATGGCTCAGGCCTCGAAATTGGGATAAATGGGATATTTTGAAAACTGGAGGGGAGTATGTGCAAAATGTGACTTACTGCCGCTTTCAGTACTTGGCATATGTTGGGTATAAGATTCGTAATATCACACTGCGAATACGTGCAGAGAGCCAGAATTTGGCTCCAAAATATGGCTCAGGCCTCGAAATTGGGACGTTTGGGATATTTTGAAAACTGCAGGGAGGTTTGGGACAAATGTGACCAAACGTCGCTTTCAGTACTTGCCATATGTTGGGTATAAAAAGATGTAATTTCAAACTGCGAATACGTGCAGAGAGCCAGAATTTGGGTCCAAAATATGGCTCAGGCCTCGAAATGGGGATATTTGCGTTATTTTGAAAACTGGAGGGGAGTTTGGGCAAAATGTGACTCAATGCCGCTTTCATTACTTGGCTTATGTTGGGTATAAAAAAGTCGCAATTTCAAACTGCGAATACGTGCAGAGATCTAGAATTTGGCTCCAAAATATGGCTCAGGCCTCGAAATTGGGAAGTTTGGGATATTTCAAAAACTGCAGGGGAGTTTGTGCAAAATGTGACTCACTGCCGCTTTAAGGACTTGGCATATGTTGGGTATAAAAATTCGTAATATCAAACTGCGAATACGTGCATAGAGCCTGAATTTGGCTCCAAATTATGGCTCAGACTCGAAATTGGGATGTTTGGGATATTTTGAAAACTGCAGGGAGGTTTGGGACAAATGTGACCAAACGCCGTTTTCAGTACTTGGCATATGTTGGTATAAAAAAGTCGCAATTTCAAACTGCGAATACGTGCAGAGAGCCAGAATTTGGCTCCATAATATGGCTCAGGCCTCGAAATTGGGATATTTGGGATATTTCGAAAACTGCAGGGGAGTTTGTGCAAAATGTGACTCACTGCCGATTTCAGTACTTGGTATATGTTGGGTATAAAAAGTCGTAATATCAAACTGCGAATACGTGCTAAGAGCCAGAATTTGGCTCCAAAATATGGCTCAGGCCTCGAAATTGGGATATTTGGGATATTTTGAAAACTGGAGGGGAGTCTGTGCAAAATGTGACTTACTGCCGCTTTCAGTACTTGGCATATGTTGGGTATAAAATTCTTAATATCAAACTGCGAATACATGCAGAGAGCCAGAATTTGGCTCCAAAATATGGCTCAGGCCTCGATATTGGGATGTTTGGTCTATTTTGAAAAGTGCAGGAAGGTTTGGGACAAATGTGACCAAACGCCGCTTTCAGTACTTCGCATATGTTGGGTATAAAAAAGTCGTAATTTCAAACTGCGAATACGTGCAGAGAGCCTGAATTTGGCTCCAAAATATGGCTCAGGCCTCAAAATTGGGATATTTGGGATATTTTGAAAACTGCAGGGGAGTTTGTGCAAAATGTGACTCACTGCCGCTTTCAGGACTTGGCATATGTTGGGTATAAAAATTCTTAATATCAAACTGCGAATACGTGCATAGAGCCAGAATTTGGCTCCAAATTATGGCTCAGGCCTCGAAATTAGGATGTTTGGGATATTTTGAAAACTGCAGAGACAGTTTGGGACAAATGTGACCAAACGTCGCTTTCAGTACTTGGCATATGTTGGGTATAAAAAGATGTAATTTCAAACTGCGAATACGTGCAGAGAGCCAGAATTTGGGTCCAAATTATGGCTCAGGCCTCGAAATTGGGATATTTGGGATATTTTGAAAACTGGAGGGGAGTCTGTGCAAAATGTGACTTTCTGCCGCTTTCAGTACTTGGCATATGTTGGGTATAAAATTCGTAATATCAAACTGCGAATACGTGCAGAGAGCCAGAATTTGGCTCCAAAATATGGCTCAGGCCTCGATATTGGGATGTTTGGGATATTTTGATAACTGCAGGAAGGCTTGGGACAAATGTGACCAAACGTCGCTTTCAGTACTTGGCATATGTTGGTATAAAAAGTGGTAATTTCAAACTGCGAAAACGGTCAGAGAGCCAGAATTTGGCTCCAAAATATGACTCAGGCCTCGAAATTTGGAAGTTTGGGATATTTTGAAAACTGCAGGGGAGTTTGGGCCAAATATGACCAAACGCCACTTTCAGTACGTGACATATGTTGGGAATAAAAAATTCGCAATTTCAAACTGCGAATACGTGCAGAGAGCCAGAATTTGGCTCCAAAATATGGCTCAGGCCTCGAAATTGGGACGTTTGGGATATTTTGAAAACTGCAGGGAGGTTTGGGACAAATGTGACCAAATGTCGCTTTCAGTACTTGGCATATGTTGGGTATAAAAATTCGTAATATCAAACTGCGAACACGTGCATAGAGCTAGAATTTGGCTCCAAAATATGGCTCAGGCCTCGAAATTGGGATGTTTGGGATATTTTGAAAACTGCAGGGCAGTTTGTGCAAAATGTGACTCACTGCCGCTTTCAGCACTTGGGATATGTTGGGTATAAAAAGTGGTAATTTCAAACTGCGAAAACGTGCAGAGAGCCAGAATTTGGCTCCAAAATATGACTCAGGCCTCAAAATTGGGAAGTTTGGGATATTTTGAAAACTGCAGGGGAGTTTGGGCCAAATATGACCAAACGCCACTTTCAGTACGTGACATATGTTGGGTATAAAAAATTCGCAATTTCAAACTGCGAATACGTGCAGAGAGCCAGAATTTGGCTCCAAAATATGGCTCAGGCCTCGAAATTGGGACGTTTGGGATATTTTGAAAACTGCAGGGGAGTTTGTGCGAAATGTGACTCACTGCCGATTTCAGTACTTGGCATATGTTGGGTATAAAAAGTCGTAATATCAAACTGCGAATACGTGCTAAGAGCCAGAATTTGGCTCCAAAATATGGCTCAGGCCTCGAAATTGGGATATTTGGCATATTTTGAAAACTGCGGGGAGGTTTGGGACAAATGTGACCAAACGCCGCTTTCAGTACTTGGCATATGTTGGGTATAAAAAGATGTAATTTCAAACTGCGAATACGTGCAGAGAGTCAGAATTTAGCTCCAAAATATGGCTCAGGCCTCGAAATTGGGATATTTGGGATATTTTGAAAACTGCAGGGATGTTTGGGACAAATGTGACCAAACGCCGCTTTCAGTACCTTGCATATGTTGGGTATAAAAAGTCGTAATATCAAACTGCGAATACGTGCTAAGAACCAGAATTTGGCTCCAAAATATGGCTCAGGCCTCGAAATTGGGATATTTGGGATATTTTGAAAACTGCAGGGAGGTTTGGGTCAAATGTGACCAAACGTCGTTTTCAGTACTTGGCATATGTTGGGTATAAAAAGATGTAATTTCAAACTGCGAATACGTGCAGAGAGCCAGAATTTGGGTCCAAAATATGGCTCAGGCCTCGAAATGGGGATATTTGCGTTATTTTGAAAACTGGAGGGGAGTTTGGGCAAAATGTGACTCACTGCCGCTTTCATTACTTGGCATATGTTGGGTATAAAAAAGTCGCAATTTCAAACTGCGAATACGTGCAAAGATCCAGAATTTGCCTCCAAAATATGGCTCAGGCCTCGAAATTGGGAAGTTTGGGATATTTCAAAAACTGCAGGGGAGTTTGTGCAAAATGTGACTCACTGCCGCTTTCAGGACTTGGCATATGTTGATTATAAAAATTCGTAATATCAAGCTGCGAATACGTGCATAGAGCCAGAATTTGGCTCCAAATTATGGCTCAGGCCTCGAAATTGGGATGTTTGGGATATTTTGAAAACTGCAGGGAGGTTTAGGACAAATGTGACCAAACGCCGCTTTCAGTACTTGGCATATGTTGGTATAAAAAATTCGCAATTTCAAACTGCGAATACGTGCAGAGAGCCAGAATTTGGCTCCATAATAAGGCTCAGGCCTCGAAATTGGGATATTTGGGACATTTCGAAAACTGCAGGGGAGTTTGTGCAAAATGTGACTCACTGCCGCTTGCAGGACTTAGCATATGTTGGGAATAAAAAGTCGTAATATCAAACTGCGAATACGTGCATAGAGCCAGAATTTGGCTCTAAAATATGGCTCAGGCCTGGAAATTGGGATATTTGGGATATTTTGAAAACTGGAGGGGAGTCTGTGCAAAATGTGACTTACTGCCACTTTCAGTACTTGGCATATGTTGGGTATAAAATTCCTAATATCAAACTGCGAATACGTGCATAGAGCCAGAATTTGGCTCCAAAATATGGCTCAGGTATTGGGATGTTTGGGATATTTTGACAACTGCAGGAAGGTTTGGGACAAATGTGACCAAACGCCGCTTTCAGTACTTCGCATATGTTGGGTATAAAAAAGTCGTAATTTCAAATTGCGAATACGTGCAGAGAGCCTGAATTTGGCTCCAAAATATGAATCAGGTCTCGAAACTGGGATATTTCGAAAACTGCAGGGGAGTTTGTGCAAAATGTGACTCACTGCTGCTTTCAGGACTTTGCATATGTTGGGTTAAAAATTCTTAATATCAAACTGCGAATACGTGCATAGAGCCAGAATTTGGCTCCATAATATGGCTGAGGCCTCGAAATTGGGATATTTGGGATATTTTGAAAACTGCAGGGGAGTTTGTGCAAAATGTGACTTACTGCAGCTTTCAGTACTTGGCATATGTTGGGTATAAAATTCGTAATATCAAACTGCGAATACGTGCATAGAGCCAGAATTTGGCTCCAAAATATGGCTCAGGCCTCGATATTGGGATGTTTGGGATATTTTGAAAACTGCAGGGAGGTTTGGGACAAATGTGACCAAACGCCGCTTTCAGTACTTGGCATATGTTGGTATAAAAAAGTCGCAATTTCAAACTGCGAATACGTGCAGAGAGCCTGAATTTGGCTCCATAATATGGCTCAGGCCTCGAAATTGGGATATTTTGAAAACTGCTGGGGAGTTTGTGCAAAATGTGACTCACTGTGGCTTTCAGGACTTGGCATATGTTGGGTATAAAATTCGTAATATCAAACTGCGAATACGTGCATAGAGCCAGAATTTGGCTCCAAAATATGGCTCAGGCCTCGATATTGGGATGTTTGGGATATTTTGAAAGCTGCAGGAAGGTTTGGGACAAATGTGACCAAACGCCGCTTTCAGTACTTCGCATATGTTGGGTATAGAAAAGTCGTAATTTCAAATTGCGAATACGTGCAGAGAGCCTGAATTTGGCTCCAAAATATGAATCAGGCCTCGAAATTGGGATATTTGGGATATTTCGAAAACTGCAGGGGAGTTTGTGCAAAATGTGACTCACTGCCGCTTTCAGGACTTGGCATATGTTGGGTATAAAAATTCTTAATATCAAGCTGCGAATACGTGCATAGAGCCAGAATTAGGCTCCAAATTATGGCTCAGGCCTCGAAATTTGGATGTTTGGGATATTTTGAAAACTGCAGGGAGGTTTGGGACAAATGTGACCAAACGCCGCTTTCAGTACTTGGCATATGTTGGTATAAAAAAGTCGCAATTTCAAACTGCGAATACGTGCAAAGAGCCAGAATTTGGCTCCATAATATAACTGAGGCCTCGAAATTGGGATATTTGGGATATTTTGAAAACTGCAGGGGAGTTTGTGCAAAATGTGACTCACTGCCGCTTTCAGCACTAGGTATACGTTGGGTATAAAAAGTGGTAATTTCAAACTGCGAAAACGTGCAGAGAGCCAAAATTTGGCTCCAAAATATGACTCAGGCCTCGAAATTGGGAAGTTTGGGATATTTTGAAAACTGCTGGGGAGTTTTTGCGAAATGTGACTCACTGCCGATTTCAGTACTTGGCATATGTTGGGTATAAAAAGTCGTAATATCAAACTGCGAATACGTGCTAAGAGCCAGAATTTGGCTCCAAAATATGACTCAGGCCTCGAAATTGGGACGTTTGGGATATTTTGAAAACTGCAGGGGAGTTTTTGCGAAATGTGACTCACTGCCGATTTCAGTACTTGGCATATGTTGGGTATAAAAAGTCGTAATATCAAACTGCGAATACGTGCTAAGAGCCAGAATTTGGCTCCAAAATATGGCTCAGGCCTCGAAATTGGGATATTTGGCATATTTTGAAAACTGCGGGGAGGTTTGGGACAAATGTGACCAAACGCCGCTTTCAGTACTTGGCATATGTTGGTATAAAAAAGTCGGAATTTCAAACTGCGAATACGTGCAAAGAGCCAGAATTTGGCTCCATAATATGGCTCAGGCCTCGAAATTGGGATATTTGGGATATTTTGAAAACTGCAGGGGAGTTTGTGCAAAATGTGACTCACTGCCGCTTTCAGCACTTGGGATATGTTGGGTATAAAAAGTGGTAATTTCAAACTGCGAAAACGTGCAGAGAGCCAGAATTTGGCTCCAAAATATGACTCAGGGCTCGAAATTGGGAAGTTTGGGATATTTTGAAAACTGCAGGGGAGTTTGGGACAAATATGACCAAACGCCGCTTTCAGTACATGACATATGTTGGGTATAAAAAAGTCGCAATTTCAAACTGCGAATACGAGCAGAGAGCCAGAATTTGGCTCCAAAATATGGCTCAGGCCTCGAAATTGGGACGTTTGGGATATTTTGAAAACTGCAGGGGAGTTTGTGCGAAATGTGACTCACTGTCGATTTCAGTACTTGGCATATGTTGGGTATAAAAAGTCGTAATATCAAACTGCCAATACGTGCATAGAGCCAGAATTTGGCTCCAAAATATGGCTCAGGCCTCGAAATTGGGATATTTGGCATATTTTGAAAACTGCGGGGAGGTTTGGGACAAATGTGTCCAAACGCCGCTTTCAGTACTTGGCATATGTTTGGAATAAAAAGACGTGATTTCGAACTGCGAATACGTGCAGAGAGCCAGAATTTGGCTCCAAAATATGGCTCAGGCCTCGAAATTGGGATATTTGGGATATTTTGAAAACTGCAGGGATGTTTGGGACAAATGTGACCAAACGCCGCTTTCAGGACTTGGGATATGTTGGGTATAAAAATTCGTAATATCAAACTGCGAATACGTGCATAGAGCCAGAATTTGGCTCCAAATTATGGCTCAGGCCTCGAAATTGGGATGTTTGGGATATTTTGAAAACTGCAGGGAGGTTTGGGACAAATGTGACCAAACACCGCTTTCAGTACTTGGCATATGTTAGTATAAAAAAGTCGCAATTTCAAACTGCGAATACGTGCAGAGAGCCAGAATTTGGCTCCATAATATGGCTCAGGCCTCGAAATTGAGATATTTGGCATATTTCGAAAACTGCAGGGGAGTTTGTGCAAAATGTGACTCACTGCCGCTTTCAGGACTTAGCATATGTTGGGTATAAAAAGTCGTAATATCAAACTGCGAATACGTACATAGAGCCAGAATTTGGCTCCAAAAAATGGCTCAGGCCTCGAAATTGGGATAAATGGGATATTTTGAAAACTGGAGGGGAGTATGTGCAAAATGTGACTTACTGCCGCTTTCAGTACTTGGCATATGTTGGGTATAAAATTCGTAATATCACACTGCGAATACGTGCAGAGAGCCAGAATTTGTCTCCAAAATATGGCTCAGGCCTCGAAATTGGGACGTTTGGGATATTTTGAAAACTGCAGGGAGGTTTGGGACAAATGTGACCAAACGTCGCTTTCAGTACTTGCCATATGTTGGGTATAAAAAGATGTAATTTCAAACTGCGAATACGTGCAGAGAGCCAGAATTTGGGTCCAAAATATGGCTCAGGCCTCGAAATGGGGATATTTGCGTTATTTTGAAAACTGGAGGGGAGTTTGGGCAAAATGTGACTCAATGCCGCTTTCATTACTTGGCTTATGTTGGGTATAAAAAAGTCGCAATTTCAAACTGCGAATACGTGCAGAGATCCAGAATTTGGCTCCAAAATATGGCTCAGGCCTCGAAATTGGGAAGTTTGGGATATTTCAAAAACTGCAGGGGAGTTTGTGCAAAATGTGACTCACTGCCGCTTTAAGGACTTGGCATATGTTGGGTATAAAAATTCGTAATATCAAACTGCGAATACGTGCATAGAGCCTGAATTTGGCTCCAAATTATGGCTCAGACTCGAAATTGGGATGTTTGGGATATTTTGAAAACTGCAGGGAGGTTTGGGACAAATGTGACCAAACGCCGTTTTCAGTACTTGGCATATGTTGGTATAAAAAAGTCGCAATTTCAAACTGCGAATACGTGCAGAGAGCCAGAATTTGGCTCCATAATATGGCTCAGGCCTCGAAATTGGGATATTTGGGATATTTCGAAAACTGCAGGGGAGTTTGTGCAAAATGTGACTTTCCGCCGCTTTCAGTACTTGGCATATGTTGGGTATAAAATTCGTAATATCAAACTGCGAATACGTGCAGAGAGCAAGAATTTGGCTCCAAAATATGGCTCAGGCCTCGATATTGGGATGTTTGGGATATTTTGATAACTGCAGGAAGGCTTGGGACAAATGTGACCAAACGTCGCTTTCAGTACTTGGCATATGTTGGTATAAAAAGTGGTAATTTCAAACTGCGAAAACGGTCAGAGAGCCAGAATTTGGCTCCAAAATATGACTCAGGCCTCGAAATTTGGAAGTTTGGGATATTTTGAAAACTGCAGGGGAGTTTGGGCCAAATATGACCAAACGCCACTTTCAGTACGTGACATATGTTGGGAATAAAAAATTCGCAATTTCAAACTGCGAATACGTGCAGAGAGCCAGAATTTGGCTCCAAAATATGGCTCAGGCCTCGAAATTGGGACGTTTGGGATATTTTGAAACCTGCAGGGAGGTTTGGGACAAATGTGACCAAATGTCGCTTTCAGTACTTGGCATATGTTGGGTATAAAAAAGTCGTAATTTCAAACTGCGAAAATGTGCAGAGAGCCTGGATTTGGCTCCAAAATATGGCTCAGGCCTCGAAATTGGATATTTGGCATGTTTTGAAAACTGCGGGGAGGTTTGGGACAAATGTGACCAAACGCCACTTTCAGTACTTGGCATATGTTGGGTATAAAAAGATGTAAGATCAAACTGCGAATACGTGCAGAGAGGCAGAATTTAGCTCCAAAATATGGCTCAGGCCTCGAAATTGGGATATTTGGGATATTTTAAAAACTGCAGGGAGGTTTGGGACAAATGTGACCAAATGTCGCTTTCAGTACTTGGCATATGTTGGGTATAAAAATTCGTAATATCAAACTGCGAACACGTGCATAGAGCTAGAATTTGGCTCCAAAATATGGCTCAGGCCTCGAAATTGGGATGTTTGGGATATTTTGAAAACTGCAGGGCAGTTTGTGCAAAATGTGACTCACTGCCGCTTTCAGCACTTGGGATATGTTGGGTATAAAAAGTGGTAATTTCAAACTGCGAAAACGTGCAGAGAGCCAGAATTTGGCTCCAAAATATGACTCAGGCCTCAAAATTGGGAAGTTTGGGATATTTTGAAAACTGCAGGGGAGTTTGGGACAAATGTGACCAAACGCCGCTTTCAGTACTTCGCATATGTTGGTTATAAAAAAGTCGTAATTTCAAACTGCGAATACGTGCAGAGAGCCAGAATTTGGGTCCAAAATATGGCTCAGGCCTCGAAATTGGGATATTTGGGATATTTTGAAAACTGCTGGGGAGTTTGTGGAAAATGTGACTCACTGCCGCTTTCAGGACTTGGCATATGTTGGGTATAAAATTTTGTAATATCAAACTGCAAATACGTGCATAGAGCCAGAATTTCGCTCCAAATTATGGCTCAGGCCTCGAAATTGGGATATTTGGGATATTTTGAAAACTGCAAAGAAGTTTGTGCAAAATGTGACTCACTGCCGCTTTCAGGACTTGGCATATGTTGGGTATAAAAAGATGTAATTTCAAACTGCGAATACGTGCAGAGAGCCAGAATTTGGGTCCAAAATATGACTCAGGCCTCGAAATTGGGAAGTTTGGGATATTTTGAAAACTGCAGAAGAGTTTGGGACAAATATGACCAAACGCGGCTTTCAGTACTTGGCATATGTTAGGTATAAAAAGTCGTAATATCAAACTGCGAATACGTGCAAAGAGCCAGAATTTGGCTCCAAAATATGGCTCAGGCCTCGAAATTGGGATATTTGGCATATTTTGAAAACTGCGGGGAGGTTTGGGACAACTGTGACCAAACGTCGTTTTCAGTACTTGGCATATGTTGGTATAAAAAAGTCGCAATTTCAAACTGCGAATACGTGCAAAGAGCCAGAATTTGGCTCCATAATATGGCTCAGGCCTCGAAATTGGGATATTTGGGATATTTTGAAAACTGCAGGGGAGTTTGTGCAAAATGTGACTCTCTGCCGCTTTCAGCACTTGGGATATGTTGGGTATAAAAAGTGGTAATTTCAAACTGCGAAAACGTGCAGAGAGCCAGAATTTGGCTCCAAAATATGACTCAGGGCTCGAAATTGGGAAGTTTGGGATATTTTGAAATCTGCAGGGGAGTTTGGGACAAATATGACCAAACGCCGCTTTCAGGACTTGGCATATGTTGGGTATAAAAATTCGTAATATCAAACTGCGAATACATGCATAGAGCCAGAATTTGGCTCCAAATTATGGCTCAGCCTCGAAATTGGGATGTTTGGAATATTTTGAAAACTGCAGGGAGGTTTGGGACAAATGTGACCAAACGCCGCTTTCAGTACTTGGAATATGTTGGGTGAGTCACATTTTGCACAAACTTCCCTGCAGTTTTTAAAATATGCCAAATAACTCAATTTCGAGGCCTGAGCCATATTATGGAGCCAAAATCTGGCTCTTTGCATGTATTCGCAGTTGAAATTGCGACTTTTTTATACCAACATATGCGAAGTACTGAAAGCGGCGTTTGGTCACATTTGTCCCAAACCTTCCTGCAGTTTTCAAAATATCCCAAACATCCCAATATCCAGGAGTGAGCCTTATTTTGGAGCCAAATTCTGGCTCTCTGCACGTATTCGCAGTTTGATATTACGAATTTTATACCCAACATATGCCAAGTCCTGAAAGCAACAGTGAGTCACATTTTGCACAAACTCCCCAGCAGTTTTCAAAATATCCCAAATATCCCAATTTCGAGGCCTGAGCCATATTTTGGACCCAAATTCTGGCTCTCTGCACGTATTCGCAATTTGAAATTACGACTTTTTTATAACCAACATATGCGAAGTACTGAAAGCGGCGTTTGGTCACATTTGTCCCAAACCTTCCTGCAGTTTTCAAAATATCCCAAACATCCCAATATCCAGGAGTGAGCCTTATTTTGGAGCCGAATTCTGGCTCTCTGCACGTATTCGCAGTTTGATATTACGAATTTTATACCCAACATATGCCAAGTACTGAAAGCGGCAGTAAGTCACATTTTGCACAGACTCCTCTCCAGTTTTCAAAATATCCTAAATATCCCAATTTCGAGGCCTGAGCCATATTTTGGAGCCAAATTCTGGATCTCTGCACGTATTCGCAGTTTGAAATTGCGACTTTTTTATACCCAACATATGCCAAGTAATGAAAGCGGCAGTGAGTCACATTTAGCCCAAACTCCCCTCCAGTTTTCAAAATAACGCAAATATCCCAATTTCGAGGCCTGAGCCATATTTTGGACCCAAATTCTGGCTCTCTGCACGTATTCGCAGTTTGAAATTACATCTTTTTATACCCAACATATGCCAAGTCCTGAAAGCGACAATGAGTCACATTTTGCACAAACTTCCCTGCAGTTTTCAAAATATGCCAAATAACCCAATTTCGAGGCCTGAGCCATATTTTGGAGCCAAATTCTGGCTCTCTGCACGTCTTCACAGTTTGAAATTACCACGTTTTATACCCAACATATGCCAAGTCCTGAAAGCGGCAGTGAGTCACATTTTGCACAAACTCCCCAGCAGTTTTCAAAATATCCCAAATATCCCAATTTCGAGGCCTGAGCCATATTTTGGACCCAAATTCTGGCTCTCTGCACGTATTCGCAGTTTGAAATTACGACTTTTTTATAACCAACATATGCGAAGTACTGAAAGCGGCGTTTGGTCAAATTTGTCCCGAACCTTCCTGCAGTTTTCAAAATATCCCAAACATCCCAATATCGAGGCCTGAGCCTTATTTTAGAGCCAAATTCTGGCTCTCTGCATGTATTCGCAGTTTGATATTACGAATTTTATACCCAACATATGCCAAGTACTGAAAGCGGCAGTAAGTCACATTTTGCACATACTCCCCTCCAGTTTTCAAAATATCTCATTTATCCCAATTTCGAGGCCTGAGCCATTTTTTTAGCCAAATTCTGGCTCTATGTACGTATTCGCAGTTTGATATTACGACTTTTTATACCCAACATATGCTATGTCCTGAAAGCGGAAGTGAGTCACAATTTGCACAAACTCCCCTGCAGTTTTCGAAATATGCCAAATATCTCAATTTTGAGGCCTGAGCCATATTATGGAGCCAAATTCTGGCTCTCTGCACGTATTCGCAGTTTGAAATTGCGACTTTTTTATACCAACATATGCCAAGTACTGAAAGCGGCGTTTGGACACATTTGTCCCAAACCTCCCCGCAGTTTTCAAAATATGCCAAATATCGCAATTTCGAGGCCTGAGCCATATTTTGGAGCCAAATTCTGGCTCTTTGCACGTATTCGCAGTTTGATATTACGACTTTTTATACCCAACATATGCCAAGTACTGAAAGCGGCGTTTGGTCACATTTGTCCCTAACATCCCTGCAGTTTTCAAAATATCCCAAATATCCCAATTTCGAGGCCTGAGCCATATTTTGGAGCCCAATTCTGGCTGTCTGCACGTATTCGCAGTTTGAAATTACATCTTTTTATACCCAACATATGCCAAGTACTGAAAGCGACGTTTGGTCACATTTGTCCTAAACCTCCCTGCAGTTTTCAAAATATCCCAAACATCCTAATTTCGAGGCCTGAGCCATATTTTGGAGCCAAATTCTGGCTCTCTGCACGTATTGGCAGTTCGAAATTACGTCTTTTTATACCCAACATATGCCAAGTAATGAAAGCGGCGTTTGGTCACATTTGTCCCAAACCTCCCCGCAGTTTTCAAAATGTGCCAAATATCCCAATTTCGAGGCCTGAGCCATATTTTGGAGCCAAATTCTGGCTCTTTGCACGTATTCGCAGTTTGAAATTACCATGTTTTATACCCAACATATGCCAAGTACTGAAAGCCGCGTTTGGTCATATTTGTCCCAAACTCCTCTGCAGTTTTCAAAATATCCCAAACTTCCCAATTTCGAGGCCTGAGTCATATTTTGGAGCCTAGTTCTGGCTCTCTGCACGTCTTCGCAGTTTGAAATTACCATGTTTTATACCCAACATATGCCAAGTCCTGAAAGCGGCAGTGAGTCACATTTTGCACAAAATAACCTGCAGTTTTCAAAATATGCCAAATATCCCAATTTCGAGGCCTGAGCCATATTTTGGAGCCAAATTCTGGCTCTTTGCACGTATTCGCAGTTTGATATTACTACTTTTTATACCCAACATATGCCAAGTACTGAAAGCCGCGTTTGGTCATATTTGTCCCAAACTCCTCTGCAGTTTTCAAAATATCCCAAACTTCCCAATTTCGAGGCCTGAGTCATATTTTGGAGCCAAGTTCTGGCTCTCTGCACGTCTTCGCAGTTTGAAATTACCATGTTTTATACCCAACATATGCCAAGTCCTGAAAGCGGCAGTGAGTCACATTTTGCACAAACTCCCCTGTAGTTTTCGAAATATCCCAAATATCCCAATTTCGAGGCCTGAGCAATATTTTGGAGTCAAATTCTGGCTCTCTGCACGTATTCGCAGTTTGAAATTGCGACTTTTTTACACCCAACATATGCCAAGTACTGAAAGCAGCGTTTGGCCACATTTGTCCCAAACCTCCCTGCAGTTTTCAAAATATCCCAAATATCCCAACTTCGAGGCCTGAGCCATATTTTGGAGCCAAATTCTTGCTCTCTGCACGTATTCGCAGTTTGATACTACGACTTTTTATACCCAACATATGCCAAGTCCTGAAAGCGGCAGTGAATCACATTTTGCACAAACTCCCCTGCAGTTTTCAAAATATCCCAAACTTCCTAATTTCGAGGCCTGAGTCATATTATGGAGCCAAATTCTGAGTCTCGGCACGTATTCGCAGTTTGAAATTGCGACTTTTTTATACCCAACATATGTCAAGTACTGAAAGCGGCGTTTGGTCATATTTGTCCCAAACTCCCCTGCAGTTTTCAAAATATCCCAAACTTCCCAATTTCGAGGCCTGAGTCATATTTTGGAGCCAAATTCTGGCTCTCTGCACGTATTCGCAGTTTGAAATTACCACTTTTTATACCCAACATATGCCAAGTCCTGAAAGCGGCAGTGAGTCACATTTTGCACAAACTCCCCTGCAGTTTTCAAAATATCCCAACTATCCCAATTTCGAGGCCTGAGCCATATTATGGAGCCAAATTCTGGCTCTTTGCACGTATTCGCAGTTTGAAATTACGACTTTTTTATACCAACATATGCCAAGTACTGAAAGCGGCGTTTGGTCACATTTGTCCCAAACCTCCCTGCAGTTTTCAAAATATCCTAAACATCCTAATTTCGAGGCCTGAGCCATATTTTGGAGCCAAATTCAGGCTCTCTGCACGTATTCGCAGTTTTAAATTACGACTTTTTTATACCCAACATATGCCAAGTACTGAAAGCGGCGTTTGGTCACATTTGTCCCAAACATTCCATCAGTTTTCAAAATATCCCAAATATCCCAATATCGAGGCCTGAGCCATATTTTGGAGCCAAATTCTGGCTCTCTGCTCGTATTCGCAGTTTGATATTATGAATTTTATACCCAACATATGCCAAGGACTGAAAGCGGCAGTAAGTCACATTTTGCACAGACTCCCCTCCAATTTTCAAAATATCCCAAATATCCCAATTTCGAGGCCTGAGCCATATTTTGGAGCCAAATTCTGGCTCTCTGCACGTATTCGCAGTCCGAAATTACGTCTTTTTATACCCAACATATGCTATGTCCTGAAAGCGGCAGTGAGTCACATTTTGAACAAACTCCCCTGCAGTTTTCAAAATATCCCAATTTCGAGGCCTGAGCCATGTTTTGAAGCCAAATTCTGGTTCTCTGCACGTATTCGCAGTTCGAAATTACGTCTTTTTATACCCAACATATGCCAAGTACTGAAAGCGGCGTTTGGTCACATATGTCCCAAAGCTCCCCACAGTTTTCAAAATATGCAATATATCCCAATTTTGAGGCCTGAGCCATATTTTGGAGCCAAATTCTGGCTCTTTGCACGTATTCGCAGTTTGATATTACGACTTTTTATACTCAACATATGCCAAGTACTGAAAGCGGCAGTGAGTCACATTTTGCACAAACTCCCCTGCAGTTTTCAAAATATCCAAAAGTCCCAATTTCGAGGCCTAAGTCATATTTTGGAGCCAAATTCTGGCTCTCTGCACGTATTCGCAGTTTGAAATTACTAATTTTTTTATACCCAACATATGTCAAGGACTGAAAGCGGCGTTTGGTCATAACTGTCTCAAACTCCCCTGCAGTTTTCAAAATATCCCAAACTTCCCAATTTCGAGGCCTGAGTCATATTTTGCAGCCAAATTCTGGCTCTCTGCACGTATTCGCAGTTTGAAATTACGACTTTTTATACCCAACATATGCCAAGTCCTTAAAGCGGCAGTGAGTCACATTTTGCACAAACTCCCCTGCAGTTTTCAAAATATCCCAAATATCCCAATTTCGAGGCCTGAGCCATAATTTGGAGCCAAATTCTGGCTCTCTGCACGTATTCGCAGTTTGAAATTGCGAATTTTTATACCAACATATGCCATGTACTGAAAGCGGCGTTTGGTCACATTTGTCCCAAACCTCCCTGCAGTTTTCAAAATATCCCAAATATCGCAATTTCGAGGCCTGAGCCATATTTTGGAGCCAAATTCTGGCTCTCTGCACGTATTCGCAGTTTGATATTACGACTTCTTATACCCAACATATGCCAAGTACTGGACGCAGCAGTGAGTCACATTTTGCACAAACTCCCCTGCAGTTTTCAAAATATCCCAAACAACCCAATTTCGAGGCCTGAGCCATATTTTGGAGTCAAATTCTGGCTCTCTTCACGTATTCGCAGTTTGAAATTACGACTTTTTTATACCCAACATATGCGAAGTACTGAAAGCGGCGTTTGGTCACATTTGTCCCAATCCCCCCTGCAGTTTTCAAAATATCCCAAATATCCCAATATCGAGGCCTGAGCCATATTTTTTAGCCAAATTCTGGCTCTCTGCACGTATTCGCAGTTTGAAATTACGACTTTTTATACCCAACATATTCCAACATAGCCCGATTTTTGGCCGCTAGCGGCAAAAATCGCGATTTTTGCCCGTCAGCAGCGAACATCGCATGGTTTTTGGCCGGTAGCGGCGAAAATCGCGCGGTTTTTGGCCGGTAGCGGCGAAAATCTCGCTATTTTTGGCCTTTAGCGGCGAAAATCGCGATTTTTGCCCGCCAGCTGCGAAAATCGCATGGTGTTTGGCTGGTAGCGGCGAAAATCGCGCGGTTTTTGGCCGGTATCGGCAAAAATCGCGCTATTTTTGGCTGGTATCGGCGAAAATCGCGATTTTTGCCCTCCAGCTGCGAAAATCGCATGGTTTTTGGCCGGTAGTGGCAAAAATCGAGCTGTTTTTGGCCGGTAGCGGCGAAAATCGCGATTTTTGCCCGCCAGCTGCGAACATCGCATGGTTTTTGCGCAAAATAGCGCGGTTTTTGGCCGTTAGCGGCAAAAATAGCCCGATTTTTTACCGCTAGCGGCAAAAATCGCGCTATTTTTGGCCGGTAGCGGCGAAAATCGCGATTTTTGCCTGCCAGCTGCGAAAATCGCATGGTTTTTGGTCGGTAGCGGCGAAAATCGCGCGGTTTTTTGCCGGTAGCGGCGAAAATCGCGCTATTTTTGGCCGGTAGCGGCGAAATTCGCGATTTTTTCCCGCCAGCTGCGAAAATCGCATGGTTTTTGGCCAGTAGCAGCGAAAATCGAGCTGTTTTTGGCCGGTAGCGGCGAAAATCGCGCTATTTTTGGCCGGTAGCGGCGAAAATCGCGATTTTTGCCCGCCAGCTGCGAACATCGCATGGTTTTTGGCCGGTAGCGGCGAAAATCGGGCGGTTTTTGGCCGGTAGCGGCGAAAATCGCGCTATTTTTGGCCGGTATCGGCGAAAAT